>NC_048444.1:5257998-5484499 GCF_004353265.1 Vitis riparia
ACTACTAAGTGAAAAGTTTAAATTATTTTTATCTTGTACGTCACCCCTTTCTACATATAATAATGAAAAGGATAACAAAGAATCCCAAAAACCCCTACCGGAAATACCTTTATCATCATTCTATCATCTCCTCCAACGCCCCCATCATTCATGGAGATATGGTTCCTTCAAGTTAAGGGTTATCGGCTTTTCTACTTATTCCATTTAAAAGCTCTTTTGATTTCCGTTGCTCCATTTCATGTGTGGGTGAATTTAACCGTAGGGATTTTTCCAAAAATTTAAAGAAAAATATAAATAAATAAATTATTTTTTATATCCAACTTCAACCCATTTCGAAAAATTTTTAAATAAGTAAGTTTTGACTTATTTTTATTTTATTTTATATTTTTTTAATTAAATCCTAAGAAAAATATTTTTTTTATTATTTTTCTAAAATAAGCATTTAAAAAAAAACTTATGTGATGTTTATTTTTTAATTAAATAAAAAAAATCAAAATATTTGATTCAAAAATAATTAATAAATTAATTTTAATTTAATTAAAAAAATAAATATCACTTAATATTAAATTTTGACTTTTTATGTTCAACTAAAAAACAAACACTTGATAATATTTTAAGAATTTCCAAATTGATAAAATTTTATTTCCTTTCTTTTGCACCAAAACAATTTCAATATGAGCATCATTCTAAACCGTTGTCAAGGTATGGATGGGTCGCAGTCATGGAAGAGCATCAAGCACAAAATCAGGGGTGGAATTAAGACCCAAGAGAAAGAACAAGGAGAAGAACAAAGCAGAGGGCAAGGTTTGAGGGTAAAAGTCACAGGGTGTAGACAGTAGGAGAAGAGACGAGAGAGGGTAGTGGCTTGGACACTTCCGCTTATAGCCTAAGAGGACAGATTCTGAGCAGCGGTCGTGAGAGCCACGCTCTCATCTGCCAATATCTATATATACATATAAAGAAATATTATCATTTATCATCACCAAACATCTTTCTCCAGCGGGTTTTCTGGGATTCTCTTGCTTTGCTGACAAAGTGTTAATAAATGAGTTTTGTCATATCTCTTGCCATTATACATCAATCATTTTATATCGCCCTCCTCCATTCCCTCTCTCGTATTATTTCCTGATACTTGCTCCATTAAAGTGCAGCAGTGTGTTTAATCACTGGTCAATTTTGTCACTCAAATCCCATCCCTCCCCACTGTTTAATCACTTTTCCTTCTCTTTCTTTATCAAATTCATTAGATTTTAGCCACCCATTTGATGAGTATTTCTCTAAATTTTTGTTGGTTTGATTTGAGCATTATCTCTAAACTTGATTTTTAGCTAAAAAGCTTAAGTTCTGGTTGAAGTTAATAGTGAATTTGAAAAAATAGATGTGACCGAAATTAAGTTGTTGACCCATCAATGAATCCCCCATTGAACATATGTTTGGCATGCTGGCATGCTTGAAAAATGTCTTTAACTTTTTTTTTTTTTTTCGCAAAATTATTGAAACTTTCTTGAGAGAGAGAGAGAGAGAGAGAGAGAGAGAGAGAGAGAGAAAGGAAAGAATCCATAACAGCATGCTTTTTGCTGTAAATTTTGTTTCTAATGGTCAATGTTTAATTGGGTCCATACCGAACTCTTTACATTTTTTGAGCCCTCTCCGTCTGTCTCCTTTTTGATTTCTTTGGCGTGTGGGGGTCAGGCACTGAGGAATCTCAATAAAAAGAAATTTGTCATTTGTGAGAATTCATGAAAATGTTCATGGATATGAATATAGAGTCGGGGGCCAGCCTGCCAGCCAGCCGCAGAGCTTCGTAGAGGTGCCTATTGGGTGCTACAAAAGTCCAGTAGCGAAGACTGAAATCTGAAATCTTGTTTTGTTAAGGCACGACTCATGAAAAGGTAGGTGGAAGAGATGATGCCCGCAGGGTGGCTTCAGTCAAATATTACTGCAATTTCAATGTTGAGATCAGATCATCAATCCCCATCACGAAATAGCCCAGATTTTATCTACTAGAGTTGAATTTTCCCTTGGCTTAACATGGGCGGCCTTTGTCAAAGGAGAATCGGCCGCCATGTGATGGTGGGGCTGCCTCTTGTGACTCTTTGTTTTTCGTACATTGCTGGCACAGAACACAGAGATCATTCAAGGTCCTAACTCCTAACGTGGGTCATAAGTCACAACTCATGGCTACTGCAATGAGCCTGACCATGAGCCCTTTGCCAATATTATTTCTTTTCGGTATTCAATTTTACTTCATTTTTTTTCCTCATATGGCTCTTTTAAAAGGGAGCCTTAAATTGAATACTGAAACTATTTTTTTAAACACTAAAATTACTTGACTTTATACTTGGTGGAAATTCAAGATCCCATTTGGCATAGCCTTTTAGGTCAGGCTAAATGAAGACATTCTAAATTTTTAAATTTTTTTTTTTTTTTTTTAACACATATGAAATGGGAAGCTCTTAAAAATTTTGCCCACAAGACAATAAATTGACCCCAAATAAATCCTCAAAGAGGAGACGGGGTGTTAGAGGAAGCTGGGCAGGGTTCTAGAATCCCGAGAGATTTGCGTGAAGAAGCTTGACACAGGTTTAAAGAATGAGAGAGGGCATGTGGGATGAGAAATCTATGGATTAAAATAAAAGGAGTGGTAGGGTTTGTAGGCTGGCAAAATTTGTCTGGCATTAGACTAAAATCAGCAGAAATCAACAGTTTAAACACACACGTAATATGGGGGAATGACGTTTAATTGAAGCACACAAGAAGTCATCCAATGAGAGAAATGTAATTTGCATATGAAAAGGGGAGTGGTTAGACCAAAAGGGTGGTTAATCATATTTAATTATACCTCCACTTGCATATAATTACAAGGATAAAGAACATAATTGATAGTGAAAGGCACAAAAAAAATATTCTTTAAAAAGGGGTCATCATCATTTCCATCTTCATGTGTCTCTTCCATCATTTGCTAAAATTGCGACCATGTGAAGTACATTAGGTATTTCAAACTACACTAAAGATTATCCAACCCACCCCAGCATTATTGATACTTTCATTTTGGAGCTCCAAGCTACTCCCAATACTCATTAAACTACACGCATCTCCCTATTTCTATGATACGAGTTTGTGGAGAATTATTGCCTTAATTATTAAAGAATTGGGGGCATTATTTCATGGCTAATGTTACACGTTGTCCCGTGAAATTTTTGAAATTTTGGTACCGCATGCGGTCTATCATAGCGCATGGCCTCGAACCGTGGTCCTGCCTTCTCTATGGTTCTACTCATCCGACCATGGAAATTGGATCCATCTTCACTCACCCCCCACCGAACTGTAATGCAAAAATGTCCCTTTGTTGCTTCATGTGGTCCATCTCTTAACTTTACCGATCTTCAAATTGAAACGGTCTCTGCACTGTGTGTGTCAATTCTCAGACTAATAAGGACCGCTGAGTAATACCAAGGTATGAAATTGCCGAATTGGGATTTTGGGGTCGCTGGAAGACCTTTTTTTTCATTCCCAGAATTTGTCGGTCTGTCTGAAATGCGCAGACTGACATGGTAACCGCGATGGAATGACGGAAAGACTGGAAGAGTTTTGAGGGCTTGGTTAGAGACGAGGATGGTGATGATGACTGAAGGACCACACAGATGGTGGGTTGACGTCAGCTTCTTCTTCTCTTATGGAGAAAGAGGCAAACCTTTTTATGGGTACTGATTGTCCTAGAGCCAGCTGGTCCTGGTTAGAGAAATGGGGTCTTTTTTTTTTTTGCAGATAAATGGAGTATGCCCATGAGTCGTGGCTGCTGGTCCTGGTTTGAGAATTGATGTTTTCTTCTTCTCTAGGAGAATGAGTGAGGTGGGCTTAACTGACAAAATGTGGCTCACTTGGTTTTTAGGCATTACCTCCCTAGTGGGTGCTGGGGTTACAGAACTTGGAATGTTTTCCTATGGAAAGTCTTGGGTGGGGCTACTCATGAGCAGAATGAAGAGAAGAGGAACATGAAATGGGAATATTACACATTCATCAATAAGTAGAAGCGGGCGTAGGGGTTGCATTCCATTATTCAATTGAATCAGCCCTAGTGAGGGACCATCGCCTGAAACCACAACTTCAAATTCAAGACATTTGATATTCTCTGCCTGGAGACGCATGCTGATAATCAAAGATTCATAATGGTCTCTGTTAGTGTAGTATGAAGGATTGACCATCAAACAAAATATTGAAGATTTTTGGTATCCTAATCATGGAAGCTTTGAGGGAAGAAGTAATCACAAGTAAAATTGAGGATGGATACTCATCGAGCCCACTGATCAACAGATGTGCAAACTGAAATTCAAAAGCTGGTTTTCTGATGAGACCATGTGGGGGCAAAAAAAAAAATAGTGAACTATTCTTCTAAGTCCAACAAAATCCACAAACAATATGCTGAAATCAGTACACCATCCTTCACAACTAGGTTCTCAGAAAACCCTACACAATCCCAGAAACAACAAACTCTTCATCTCAAGCCTGGTGTCTAATACAATTCAGGTTATCTCATCTTTTGTTAGAAGTTAAAGCACTAAGATTGCTGATCAACCTGATACAGGTGCTTGAACCATATTGAAACAATTGATCATCTCTTCCCAATCTAAAGAAGTATCTGCATAGAGAAATGAACTGAATTGAAATTCCCATCATGACCAACCAGCCAAGATAAAACAACATATTCCAGCATATGGTACAACAATCCCAGAGTATGGGATGCATTGGGCAACCTAGTGGTCAAAAACATGCATCAGACCTATTTAACAATTGAAGAGAAATATAATTCCAAGTTCACCAGAAGTTCCCAGGAACATTTTCTCAGATTTGTTGGCATGTCATCGATATTCCAAGATGAGTCAAATATCATTTAGAAAGACGCTACATACATGGTTAACTTTACTTGGTGGCAACAAAGAAAATTGGATTCTTTTCACAATTCAACCATGTTCACATGTTCTAGGACTCATGTACCTGACCACAACACAGAAGAATAGCCTGTTCAAGTGACAAACTCAGGGTGCATTCCAGAGACATGAACCAGAAAGGGAAAAAACTCGCGCAGCAGAGGTGATCAAATAATCATGGGAGACTCACTAAAACAAAAGAAAACTAGATTTTTTTTGGGGTGGGGTTGATATGTAATATTTACTTCTTCTTTTTTGCCTTCTTTGTTTCTCCTTTTATGTGGAATTGAACTTGGAAACACCTGTTTCCCCATCCAGGTCTCTTGCCACCGAAGAAAGCTAGATTATATCTAGCCAAACTGGTGGTTAAGGGGTGTTGCTTATGCATGTGCACATGGGGATATTCATTGAAATGCTAGAAAATACCACTAGCAGTAGCAACAGTTGTAGAAGACAGTTAAATGTTTGAGCCTCAAAGTTAGCCAGGAGAATCATCACTCTGCACCATCCAAAGGACGCAAATCTTACTCAAGACCACCAAAGGTTTTTTTTAGGCTGGTAGATGTTTGACTCCAGAGTGGGATAAACAATGTTCTGTATTGGCCAAAGTAATACAGATGCTGCAAACTTAATCCAATTGTGAGAACCAGTGGCATTCCTGACTAAACTTGAGGCTACAGTATGCCTTCTCTGTAATATTTATCTCCAAGAAAATTGCCTAATGCCTGCTTTTCTAACAGACAGTCAGCCACCACTTGCCTGTCTAAAGGGATTAATAACTGCTTGTGAACTTGGAAAAATGAAAGGCTACTTGTGCACTTTTTACTGCCTTCCTTTCCTTGGAAACCTATAAAGCCCTTACAAATAGAAATCCAACTTGAACTACCAATTTATAAAGACTATAACTGTCTCTAAAGGGCACAAAACATAGTCAACCCACCACCAGTTATAACCAAGATCACACTTTTCAGCAGGAAATGAACAGTCACAAAATGGGATAATTTTATAAGTAAAACGGTCTTAAGACAAGCTACTCGCTTCAAATGTTTCACTTTTGTTGAGTCATTTTCACTCCCGCCTCAACTTCACCATCTTTTTGCTCTCGAGTGTTTCCACTTATCTTGAAAATTCCAAACTTCCCAAGGTTGTTAGGGTGGACTGCTGGGCCTTTTGCTGGACCTGCAAAGAACACGAGTTGCACGGTGCCATCACACTGGTTGAGCTTTGCTTGAGTTGAGTAGACAACTCAAGTATAAGACAAGTGACAAGGACTACTTCTGGTTCACAACTTCTCATGCACTCCCTATGGTTGACCGTCTTCTTAGATCACCTTTGCTCTTGGTATATTTAAGTTGAATGAACTTTGAATTCATTTGTATTATACCTTCACATCAGCCCATAATTTCTTTTTCTGATTCTATGTTAAAATATATTTAGTATACTTTTTATATATTTTTTGCGAGTATATTTAAGCTATCTCTCAGTCAGTTTTACATTTTTTCTTTTTTTTGATAGGTAAAAAAGATTATATTGAATAAGAAGGAAAGTGCACCCAAAGGGTGACCCAAAGCATACAGAAGGTAAACAGCAATCACCAAACAGAAGAATCTACAAAAAAAAGGGTAACAAAACCCACCGCCCACCCTCAACTATAGCCCAACCAATCAAAAAATTGATTAAAGGATTAGTCAGGTTTTACATTGAGCTCTTACCAAAAGTTTTATTAGTCAAATTTCAAACTAATCTTTATAAATCTATCTTTTCAATGAAAATCATGTATCCAAAGAAATTAAAAATAAAATGGAAGATGCTTTCTTGTCAAACTTTGAAGTCCTTATCCGATAAGATGTAGTGAGATTGTGTTTGTTACAATTGAGGAATGTATACCCATGCGAAATAGATTCCATCATGGAAGAAAAGCTCAACAGTTGATGCATCCTTGATCTGATGCTTTGATGGCGATGACCTTTTATATCATTCCAATAGATGACGCCAAATGGTAGGAGACAAAAAATTCTCCTAATAATAAGATAAAAGAAAAATGGTGGAAGTGGAAAAGCATCCTTTATAACTAGAGTTATAATATACAAAAAACTCTTTTCAAAAAAGAAGTGGATAAAACGAGGTTCTCTTCCTCTATTCTTCACTTTTCCATTTTATTTTATTTTTTAGATAGGTAAATAAGACCTTGTATTAGAAACACCGAGAAATGATGAAAACAGTACACATGAAGTATACAAACAAATCACTCCCGAAACTAGGCAAAAAGAAGACAAAAAACCTTTTCCCTAACTAGACAAACAGTCACTCTATAAAAGCAATCATAGACAAAGTATGATCCTCTAAATACACCCTAACTCAATTCACATAAGTATGATCCTCTTTTCGATTTTATTTATACCAATTGAAATAATCATATCAGTTACAACTAGTCTGCTAACTACTAGGACTCTACTTTAATCTTCTAGTAGTTGACAACAGAGGTTTCCTGAAGTTGCTTTTGATGACAAGGGATCTATTGGGACTCAAAGTTTGCAGAGTTGGTGGGCGGAAAATGTCCCAAAGCTTTGTTAATCAAGGTCCTTTGCAAGGGTAAACCCTCCTCTCTTCCAGGCTTTTCAAGAGCTGCAATCAGTACTTTGACACACCCATTCTCAAATTGGCTGCAAAAACATTCGCATACCTCTACATATCCATCAGCTATGTAAGCATACCATCATGAAAATAATAAATTGAGAAGATTAGGCACTTGATAGATGGGTAAGACCTACCTAGCCGGCCAAAAGTTCTTGGCACCTCCCACAACTTCTCCTCATCTCTAGAGTCAAACTCCCAATCCCCTGTTACTTCAACATATCCATTCTCCTGACCTTTATTTTTGATAAGTAAGCACAAAATATATTGAAAAGAGGCCAAAAAGCCACACGTATACAGGGGGTATACAAATTAGCTAAACCTCACCACCAAAAAGACAACAAAAAACCCACCAGCCCTTAAGTGGAGGCTATCCACTCCAACGAGCCTATAAGAGACAGCGACCTCACTCCACTATACATTCTCCTGACCTTTATTGCAGTCAGGAAGATTAAGAACACGGAATGAGACCTTTTCTGAGGACAGAGGAAGTAGGTGTTTTCCTTCTCTATCTTCTTTACGATATACAGAAATAAGATCTCTTCTAAGCCAACATCTAGGTTGTGTTGATAGTTGAGTACTAGGCATTCAGTGAGTAACCCGATGACATTAGCGCAGATTTAAAGGGGTATAATTGAGGATGGAAAAGGTAACATCAATCCTACCAGGAAATTGGAATGTTGGAGGGTTATCTTACTGTGGTTGTTTGTGTCAAAGGCTGGATCTTCAGAGAGGAGAAGTAGTTGGACATGTACCCTCTTATCAACATTAAAATGGAAATGGAACATAGCCTATAGGGTATCTAAGTTGCGAGGAGTCGCCATGATAAAGAAGAAGGAAAAAGTAGATGGATAGACAGAAGAATAGCTAAGAAATAAAAAGATATTAACACAAAAATGAAGGGAATCCAAAGACCAAATAAAATTAAAGGATGAAAGGGAAAAACAGTGAGGAAAATCAAAGGATGTGAGCAAATCAAAAGATGAAAGAGACTTTAGTGTGCAAACAAGAATGAACACTACCAAGCAAAATGGTATGGTACTTGATTCTTTCTATTTTTGGAGTACAATGGGTTATGCACTCTTCAATGAGAGGGAACTTGTTGACTTGGCATGGCTCTTTCATGAGGAAAAAATGGAAAAAAAACGTGGATGATGGCTCCCTTATGTTTGTTTTGGACTCTTTGGAAGGGGAGGAATGGAAGGACTTTTAATGATGTTGAGTAGTCTGACCAAGCAATCAAATCTGCTTTTTTGTATACCTTTGGGAATTGGGCTAGGTAGCATATAGAGGATCATACAATGTCTATTTTAGATTTTGTTGATTGATTGAGCCTAGGGTAAGGGGAGGGGTCTTTTTGTTTCTTTCCTTTGTTGCCAATGGGCATTTTGTATACTTTGTGTGTACTTTGCTACGCCTCCCTTTAGGCACTACTAATACATTTTTTTCCCATTTGCCTATTAAAAAATATATATATATACCAAGAAAAAGGTGGCACTAGTTCAACTAAGGGCGCTAACGGTGTTTGCAATAGAAATGAGGTAGAGGAAGAAGAAAAGGCCCAACCCACCATCAAAGCTTCCTTTTATGACCTTCAAGTGACAATGTTATGGAATGTCATGAAATTTTTTTGAGAAGGGTGCACTTTCTCAATAGTGACAACTGTGTAATATCGGGTAGCTGCGCTTTGAGGCAAGTCTCTTACATGCCTTGAGAGTATGAATGTGACTTGACTAGCCGCTAGATGTGTGATAGATGTCATGCTAGTGAGAGGGGAGCAGTGTGGTAACCCCTCATAGGCATAAAGGATGAACCTAACAATTGTGAAATAAATCCGTCAGCTATGTCTCATGGTTTACTAGTGAAACATCCTTCAACTTGGCATAACAAAGGAGCTAATGTCTAGACCAAGAATTTTCCCAATGTGTGACCTATGCCATTCTTCAACTTGTCACAAGAAGGGAGCTAATGTCCACACGAGAATTTTGACAAGCGGGACCTGCACATCAAGTGTAAATAGGACATGCTAAATGTAGAGTTACTGGTAAGGATAACACGTGCCCTTTTTAGAGATTGTTTAGGAAAGAGTTTCCCACATTCTAGCAACAGGTTGTATTAAAATCTATATAAAGAGGAATGGGGAGAAGAAAAGAGCATTTTTTTTATCTCTAACACTAAGATTGAGTGAAGTCTAGGTTAAGGATTTCCCAAACTACAACTGACCTAAACTTACCTATCAACAAAAAAAAACAACTGACCCAAACTATTCATATGTTATCGTTTTCTACATCTTTATCTGATATGACTCTATTTATGTGTTTCCCTAAAAGTAATTCAAAATTATTAAGAGAAATTATCGATCATGTTTGGCATTTATGGCAATGATATGTTTATGTCAACATCAATTAATCCAATATATGGGGGCAAAATATGAGCCTCAAAGTGGGCCATCCCTTCTAAAAATCCTAAGTAAAAGATAACTTCTGTATGTAAATGAATTATTTTGTAAACTCGATTTTTAGGTCTGCGTGAGTAATTGACAATACAATGAAAGTATTAATAAATGCAATGGAAGTTATTTCCCATATAAACCAAGCAACCCGACCAAATCAAATCTTGTCTGTTGTTTCATTTGTTTGCTCACATTCATTTGGATTTTTTTCAAGCTTTCCATGGATTTCAAGCAACAATGCAATTAGCAGCTAAATTGTTCACAATTGCATTTTGTTCATATTTTTAAATAGTATTATCTAACTACACATTATGAGAGCAGAAAATGATGGAACCAAAATATTGACAATAAAATACAATCCCAGATGAACCAAAAATGAGAAAACTACTAATATCTGAACTGAGTCACAAAATGTTCTCAACATTACCAGTGTTTACCGGAACAATAAATTAGCAGAATTTCAACAAAGTATAAACTGAATCAGAATTACAGACTTTGCTAACCTTCCTCAACTTATGCATCACTATCATCACTATCTTCCTCTTCCGGAAGATCATTAGCCAAATAAACTCCAGGCTGAACCACTCGCCTACGGGTCCTGGTCGGAAGAATATTATCCAAATCAACCTCTGCAAGAGGATCTTCCGAAAGATCGCTATCGTCATCAGATTGAGCCGCACCATCACTCGAATCATCATCTTCTTCTTCTTCTTCTATCAATTTCCCTTTGCCCTTGTCTTCCACCAAGATCCCCTTTCCCTTACGATCAATAACCTTGGCCTTGGCCTTGTCATTGGACTGCTCAGAATCACCGCCTTCCTCGCTTCCAGAGTCCTCTTCCTCCTCTTCTTCGTCCGAATCTGACTCCCCTTCGTCTGCATCAAATTCGTCTTCAACAACTGAAGAATTATTGTCAGAAATTTCAAGTTTCTGCTTCTTAGAATCGTCCTCCTTGTCTTCTACGCAACTGAGATCAGGTTTCCGCTTCGCATGCAATGCAGGTTCTTCGTGGTCCTTCACCTCCACCATCGATTGTTCTCCAAAGCTTCGCTTGAAGATGAAAGTTGGTGAGCGTCCTCCGATACCACTTGGTACGAAAGACAGAAGAGGCACTACCGAACCAGTTGAGAGTTAGGGCTTTGTCTTCGTGTCAACCTCTTTCCATTTGCTTATTGCTTTTTGTCGCGATACCCTCCTATTTTGCGGTATTTCTTTCTTGACCCTTCTTCTTTGTCAAGAGATGTCAAGGCCCAAAGGGGCTTTTTTTTGCCCCAATTTAAATTTTAAAAAACCATACCATTAAAAATAATTCCACGATCTACGTACTTTAGATTATAATTAATAAAACTTAATAATTGTTACTTAATAACTTAAATTAATTTTGAGTTAAATTATATTTAAATTATTACCTTAAAATTTATTATTTAATTTTAAAAAAATATTAAAATTATTTAATAAAATTTATTTTAAATCATCAAATTAATATATTATTCATAAATTATAATTAAAATAAAGAAAATCAAATAATAATAGAAGTTATGAAATAGTAAAAAAGATAGTGAAAATAATTATTACAAATAAAGGTAAAAAAATAAAGGTAATATGTGAATTTAAGAACAAATTAATTGTTTTTATTTATTACTTAAAGTTATTTATTATTTTTAAATCACACTATTAAGTAATTTTATCAAACATATTTAAATTATTTAATAATTTAAATTAAATTATTAAGTCACTTTAAATTATTAAATTGGTCTACCAAACATCCACTATAGCTCAGCTTTTAAAAATATGTACTTAGTGCAAAAATGAACTTGTTTCTTCTCAAAGGCGAATTCAATATAAAAAATTTTAATATTAAAAATAATTTTTTTTTAAGAATAAAAATTCAATACAAAAATAAAAAACAAGTGATAAAAAGTATTATAATTTTGAATTTTCATCTTAAACAACTATTTTTTTTAATAATATTTAAAAGAAAATATGTTCAAATATTCTCAAATTTGTAAAAGGAATAAGCTCTAGACCCTTCAATAGCATAAATTTGAGATTGACACAATGGGAGAAGACCATATTAGTTATAACCCTAACCACTTCCTATGTGTACTGTAGAATACAAACCATTTTATTTGACTTAAAAATTCAAAATAATAACTCAAGGACATGTATACAATTTTTTTTTTTTTTTTTTTTCATTTCATTGCAAGAATTGATTTCAATGTTAAAGAGTGTTTGTTTTTTTAGCTTTTTACTTAAAGTAATTTATTTTTAGACTTTATGTCATTTTTTTTTTTCATGACTTATTATAAAATTTTTGCTGAATAAAAAAAGTCAAAATATTTAATTTTTTTATAAATAGAAAAAATAACATATTAATTTTTCTTTACCTTTTAATATTTGATAGAAATAAAATATTACAAAAACAAATGGTCTAATACTTAACATTATTAAGCATTAAAGTTTTATTTAGAATTAAGTAAAAAAACCAAACACCACCTTAGACTATATCGACTATGATTTTTAATACTCCTTCCATGCAACATAGCTTCAATGTAATTTTTTAATTTCATGCTAAATTAAAGCTCTTTATCCTACAATTTGAAAGAACTAATTTTAGTGCTATGTAATATCAAGGCCCTTTAGCCTATATTTTGGAAAAATAATTTGAAAAGTTTATCAATTTCCTTGACAAGGTCACATGAAAAATAAGAAATTCATGCTTGAGAAGTTATTTATCACATTTGAAAAGTAACTTGATTTGGTTATTATAATTTGATCACATTATAAAGTAAGTTGGTGATGTTTAGCAACTTAGCCACATTTCAAACATTTATTTTGGTCATTACTATGAATTTAATAGTTAAGGGCTTGTTTATGAAAAACGGTTTTTTAAAATTATTTTTTGATGTTTTGTTGAATAAAAGTTTGTTTGGAAGATTAAAATATTTTAATCTATTTTTAAAAATAAATTTTATACCTAGGATTTTATTTTTAATTATTTTACATGTTTATATAATTATTTTTTAAAACAATTATCGAAAAAAAAAAACTAAAAAAGGTTTATTTTCTATTTTTAAAAATATAAATAAAAAATATTTTTTTATTATTAAACATGTTTATATTTTAAAATTTTTAATAGAAAATTATTATCCAAAACAATTATCAAACACACCTTTTTTTTAATTATTATTTTTTATTTTAATTTATTCCATTCCCCGAGAGAGAGAGAAAAAAGGAAGAGGTGGTATAATTTTGTGTCGTCCATGCGTCAACGGAAAAAGGCCTCCCAAGAGGCCCAACGTGAAGTTTGTTGGGCCCAGCAGCCGCTGGGCAGTTTCCCACCAGCGAATCCGGCAATTTAGTGGAAAACAGAAGATTCGAATTGGATTCCGGGACGCCGACTTTATCACCGTTACTCCCAAGTCTTCAGCCAAATGACAGACTTCGACAATGACGCGTTTGGTTATCTAACCTCTTCCATGTATCCACCAGGCAGCCGCCTCAAGTCTTCTCTAATTCCACCTTCTCTACCGCAAAACCGTCGATTCTAACATCAAGCACAGCACAAAAATCCAAATGATCGCAATTCCATATGTAACTGCTTTAACCACCTACTTCAGCTATGGCTTACTCTTCGTCTTCGGCCAAATCAGGGATCTCTTCCGCAAAATTTTGGACTGGTTTCGCTCCAACAATCTTCAGGTCTCTTGTTTCTTCTACTTGTATTTTGTTATGGCTTTTCTTGTGTCTGCGTCTGCGTGCGTAGTTAATTCTTCACACTTAATTGTTGCTTTTACCATGCTAAAGCAGGGGTACGCACCAATCTGCTTGGGACTTGAAGATTTCTATAAGCGACGCCTATATCTTCGTATTCAGGTACTTATTGTTGTTATCACTGTTTTATCATTCTCGTTATGGTAATTGCAATGGAATTTTTGAGGTTGATGATTTTCGATTAGAGTTGATTCTGACATTTGATCCTGAAAAACGGTTTCTAATATGGGATGACCTGAAACTTTAAGCAATATAAGAATTTCAATGTGTTCATCATTGCTAGTGCAATAAAGGGTTACTCAATGGAACAGTTCAGTTCGATTATTGCTAGAAATGGATGGGAATTTACCCCCACCAATGGTTCTGTTCATCATTTTCATTATTCTATATAGAACCATGAAAACTGATACTTCATAATAACTTTGTCAGTAGCCTGCAGCTCACAATTATAGTCACACCCTTTTAAACCACTATATGGTAGAGCTTTTGACATTCAAGATTTCATGGAGGGTTGAATTCGAGAGAAGGGGGGAGATAGGGTTACAGAAAATCTACTATAATTCTAATTGATCTGTATTCTTTTCATTTTCACTGTTCTTTTCCCCCTCTTAATGAGATAAATTGTCATATTTTATCTTTTTCAAATTTAGGAAATATTAGTATCAAGCCACGTGTATTTTACCAATTGGCAATTCTTATGATCTTTCACCAGAAGAATTTCAAAATTTAATCCACTGGAACACAAAAACCTAGGAAAAGAATATGACAATTGTTGCAAAGTTTTCCAAATGATGGTTGTGATGAAGTTGAGAGCCCTATAAGCTGCAATTAAAAGCAAGAGAAAAAAATGAGGGTCAAGCTTTGGTTTGGGTGTGTAGGATGATGGAGTCAAAGGAGGATGATGAAGTCAAAGGAGGATTCTTAGATGTCATGGAGAAATGTTACCATAAAGATTGCACTAGTTACCTTTCATTCTAAATGAATGGGAAATTGCCCCTGGATTTCTGCAAAGGTTGATGAGTCCCATGACTTATTGTCGTACTCAAGTATCCTTCACTATCCTGCATCAATCCATCCACTAAGGAACTTATTTTTTACCCCCACAGTTGTTGACGATTGATGCATAAGTAATGTTATTTTTTGAAGTGAAAATGGGACATGAATGCATGAATAATGCAAAAATTATTCCCATGGGGTGGTATTGATTTAAAAATCTTCCAATTTTTTGGTGTTGTAACCTCATAGGGATTATGAAAGATTTTTTTGTCGTATGTCCCGCATTCAAAACCTCCCTACTTATCATTCATTGTTTAGAGCAAGGAAAAAGTTTTGGAAATTTATTTTCTTTCAACTTCCTGTATATATAACCAATCTAGTAAAGGCATCTAGGTCAAACTTTGCTGATTCGTGTGCCTGGTTGGGACATGATTTGGGCAATGTTTTCATGATGCATCATCATTTTTAAGTGGGAAAAGCTTGACCAAAAGTTATTGCATCATAAAGAGAAGGATTTTGTGCAATGGCTTATTCTTGGCAACATAGTAATTCTTTAAATTTGTTAATTTTTTGTGCAATGGTTACATGCTAGTTTTTAGGATATTTCGGGAAAAAGTTACCCCTCCCTCTGCAATTTTGATATTAAATGATCATATAGAAGTTATTTTTGTCATTTATCATCATCAATTAATGCCTGCCACCCATCTAGTTAAGCAATTGCAATCCTATTGAGCTGCATCCTCCTAGAAGCACATGCCTTACATTTCTCTATTGCTTGGATATTTATAAAATTTCATGTTTATGTGCATTTGTTCCCATTGAATTATCCACATAAATGTGATTTTTCATATTGATCTTTCCATTGACAGGACTGTTTTGGAAGACCAATATCAAATGCTCCTGATGCTTGGTTAGATGTGATCGAACGTAACTCCAATGACAATAACAAGACATTGAAGTAAGGTTCCCTTTTTGCATCAGATACTTAGCCTTGTCTTATAAGGAGTATTTAGTTTTCTCTTATTTTTGGTTGAAGTTAGTTTCTTATCTGTTTATTTATTTGCTTGACTTCATTTTTGCCACACAATAAAATTTTTAGGATTTGCAGCCATAACATTATCATTGGATGGAAAAACTAGCAAACTTTAAGGGTCTGAATATGGTGCACAATGATTTATGGTTGCCCTGATTTACATTCTCCAGTGTAAGCTAAAACTCATAAATTTTTAGTATCTATCAACTAATCGATTTCATGCAGACGAACTAGCAATATCAGTCGATGCCTTAACTTGGGATCATACAACTACCTTGGCTTTGCTGCATCGGATGAATACTGCACTCCACGTGTAATTGAATCATTGAAGAAATTTTCACCAAGCACCTGTAGTAGCCGGGCTGATGGTGGTATGTGTATTATTTTTAAAATACATATGCTTAGTTATTCGTCTATTTAAATTTCTACTGACACATTTCATCTATCAGGCACAACAATGATGCATAATGAATTGGAAAAGTATGTCGCAAATTTTGTTGGAAAACCAGCTGCTATAGTGTTTGGAATGGGCTACGCGACAAACTCTGCCATCCTTCCAGTTCTGATTAGTAAGGTTTGTACAGTTAACTAATAAGAGCACTTCATAACAAGGGTTCACGTGGCTTAGAAGCTTTGTGTCACTAATCCTTGAATGTGAATGTTTTGGCTTGTTATTTCTGTTTACAGGGAGGCTTAATTATTAGTGATTCTTTGAATCATAGCTCCATTGTGAATGGTGCTCGAGGATCTGGAGCTACTATTCGTGTTTTCCAACATAATAGTAAGTCTTGATGTGGCATATATGGTTTTTACTTTTTAAAAATATGATGCCTATAAGGTGTCTTAGCTAGAGGGCAGTTAAATCTGGCTTGAGCTAAAGCTTGATTCGGTAATTGCTTGACCTCTTATTGAGCAGCTTCATCTGTTTGTTCAACTTGCAAATGTCAAACAAGCAAGGGGAGCAAGGACAAGCAGTCATGTTGGCTTTGATTGGGGGAAAAAGAATGGTTTGGGGCTAATGAAAATAGTTGCATAGTTTTGGTGGATATGCCGTTTTGCATTTTGTTTGAAAGAGTGGTGACATTATTTAAAGGATCAATACGACAATTCATTTGTCACTGGTGACATTATAAAGGGAACGATTTACCAGTCTGTATTGCACTACACAAGAGTACATTGATGTTTTTTATTTTGTAGGTGAAGATCTAATATCTAGAAATATCATAAGCTCTAGTGATACTACTCTATATAATTGGAAACTTTAAAAGTTCTGAGGAATATATGATCCCTACCACCAAGCTAAGTATTAGCTTGCCTAAGCTTAGCTCGAAGTGATGAGCTACAGAAATGTCTCACACTTCATGTTGATCAAACCACTTGTATGTAATAGGAGTTGCAAGCAATGTTTATATCTTATCCATATAATGGAAAAATGCAAATCAAGCAAAAATGATACATAATGGCAATAAGTTTTCCTTCAGAACCATGTTAGTAACTCGAGTAAAAATGATACATAATGGCAAAAATGCAAATCGAGCAAAAATGATGCATAATGGCAATGATACATAATGGACTGACCACTTGGAAACTGCATTTTCTGCTTGGTTTTCCTGAAGGCACATACTCTTTGGAATTTAATTGAAATATTTTCCATGCTTTGTTTCTTTATTGCCATTTTGCTTCCAGCACCCTCTCATTTGGAGGAAGTTTTGAGAGAACAAATTGCTGAAGGACAGCCCAGGACGCATAGACCTTGGAAGAAGATTATGGTTGTTGTGGAGGGAATATACAGCATGGAAGGGGATCTTTGCAAACTTCCTGAGATAATAGCAATATGTAAAAAATATAAGGTTGTGCCGAGATGTAGCCTCTGTAACTCAGTATGCTATCATGTTGTTGTGTGAAGTTCACAATGTTAAAAATATAATGAACATTATTAGAAGTGACCTTTCCTTGAAGTTGATTATTTTCTAAAAATGACAAATGAGAAAATAAAATATAACTTTTGGCCACCGAATATATAGAATTGAGCATAACAAAAAAAAAAAAAAAATTCATTCCTTTTTCTCTCTTTTTCCCTTTTTTCTTTTGATTCATGTTTATATATATGTGTGTGTGTATATATATATATATATAATGTATGTATGTATGTATGTATGCATATGTAAGAAGAGAAATATTTTTGTTGCTTTTTCTAAGTGAATAGTTCTCTTTGTCTCTTCCCCCCCCCCTCCCCCCCACTCTCTTTTGAGCATTCACTACATTCAACCCTGTTGTAGGCATATTCCTATTTGGATGAGGCCCACAGCATAGGTGCAGTTGGGAAAACAGGAAGAGGTGTTTGTGAGCTCTTAGGAGTGGATCCTGCTGATGTGGATATCCTGATGGGAACATTTACTAAATCATTTGGATCATGTGGTGGCTATATTGCAGGATCAAAGGTTTGTTTTTGCAACTGCCCTCAGTTGACTGTGAGATATATATATATATATGTATGTGTGTGTGTGTGTGGGTGTGTGTGGAAAAAGGCAATATTCTAAGGAATGCTAATGAATACATCTTTATAAGGATGCTCCACACAAGTCTTCCCACAAAAGGTTGTTGGAAATAATACACTTATCCTAAATTTTAACCTGTTAATTGAATAGTTTGTCCCGGCTAATTTATCAGCCCCTTAATTTGCTTCCCTGCATAAATGACACTAATATATTCCTTTTAAGACCTTTGATTTCCAGGATTAATTTCCACAAATAGAAAGGGGCTTCATTCTTTCTAGGACATGGATTATGACCACTTGAGAATGCCCTTCAACAAGGAGATAAGATATGGATTCTGAATGGCTCACTTGGTTCCATCTCCAGGGATTGGGTGTCAATGACATGGAATGTAAATCAGGAGAACATTCTATGGGCACGATATACACCTTTTAATTCTGCTATTAATTTTTTTCCCTTTCAAATGAATTGAACTGAAAGAACAAAGTTAGTTGACAACTTTATGGAAAAGCCACATTAAGTCACAGGACATCAAGTATTTTGATGTTAAATAACCAGAGAAGGATCTGTGTTTCCCTTACTGTGTATTTGGCCTACAAGGACATTGATCCATTTGGTTGGTTATGGGTGTTGTCTAAATACCAAGTTGACTTGAAACACCTTTATAGTTTGATTTTTGCCTCATTATGCAGTTATGAATCATCAAGTCTATGTTTGTATGCAACTAATGAAACTGAACATTATTTGGCTAAACATTTCTAGACCTCGTTTTACTATATTTATGGAATGTATTTTTTCACTTGGTACTGAATCTTGTTATGCATGCATTGGCTGCATCACAGCGCTGAACTTTATCACTAATGCTGCATCCATTTTTTTAATAAGCTGTCCTTTCCTGAAAATGTCAGGATTCAGGTGGGTAAACTTTATTATGTACTTTGATTTGCATTTATTATAGTTGAAACTTCTGTTGGTATCTTCAGGAGCTCATTCAATACTTGAAACACACTTCTCCTGCTCATCTTTATGCAACTTCAATGTCACCACCAGCTGTGCAACAAATTATCTCTGCTATAAAGGTTATTCTTGGAGAGGATGGTTCTTGTAGAGGTAGGATAAATAAATCTTCTGTCATGCTTGGTTTTAACTTCTATTCTTGAATCTTTAGGTTCCAGACTCTCCATTGCTTTAATTGTTTTTGATTTTAGTGCTCTTGTGTCCATGTAGGAGCCCAAAAACTTGCACAAATACGTGAGAATAGCAACTTTTTCAGGTCAGAACTGCAGAGCATGGGTTTTGAGGTTATTGGGGATAATGACTCTCCAGTGATGCCAATAATGCTTTATAATCCTGGCAAAATTCCTGCCTTCTCGCGAGAGTGCCTCAAGCAAAATGTGAGTCCATCAAGACATGCACGTGTCCTATAACTACGATTATTCCATTCTGGACTTTTAGCTCATGTCTGTATGACCTGTCCTTCAAATGGCACAGTTTATTCTCATTTCATGGCTTTTTATCAAAGTCAATGGTGCTGTTACAGGTGGCCGTTGTAATGTCTGCTTTTCCAGCCACCCCACTACTGTTAGCAAGGGCACGTATCTGCATATCTGCATCTCATACCAAAGAAGACCTGATTAAAGGCTTGGAGGTAATTTGATTTAAATGTATTCTCTTTTTCGGGCCATCCCTTATGTTCTCCTCAAAGTATATTCTTACCATTGCTTGTCATTTATTCCCTGTATGTCATTTCCTTTTGAGGAGGTTTCATCACACACAGAAAAAGGATGGATAGCACCATGGTTGCATATTGGTTCTTTTTGCACAATCCATTCCTATGCAGAGATAAACATGATTGACTAATTACCTTGGTCAGTATGTTCTACTATGGATGCAAAAACAATGAAGATTGATCCAATCTTTCAGAAATTGTGTTGCTCTTGTTTCGGATCCATGGTTATGAGTCTTTTAATGGGTGTGCTCCATCCATGGTTATACACTTAAAACGGTTTCTTTTGTCAGGTTATCAGCCGAGTTGGCGATCTTGTTGGTATAAAATACTTCCCTGCGCAGCCCAAGGAGCAGCAACAAGAGGAAAAAACATCAAAACTGGACTGAAAGAGATGGACAACTCAAGTTTCTCAATTTCTTTTTTTAAACAAACTTTAATATACCACGAGCCTTGTATAAATCCTATTAGTCTTTCTCAAACCTTTCTATATTTACTTTTATTTATTTAGTTGATGACGCAGTAACTTTGAATCTTCAAAGGAAAGTAAAACATACTATGTAGAAAACTTTTATGCTAGAATAAATGAATAAAATTGTCAACTTAAATTATATACGCTAATGTACCAATAGAATCTTTTCAACCAACCAACCCTTGTGTCTACATGTTTCAACTAACAAACCCCACATGTCTTGCATGTAATGCACTCACATGCACAAGTGTGCCTCACCAAGATAACCCTTGCTTAGTATCAAAGCCTTTCATCTCATGTAAGGTCTCATGACCTTAGTCATGCCCAAGGCACATACACATAGCATTGCTCACATGCAACTCATGCACCAAATTGCCTGCATCTAATGTCATCTCGGCCACATAGCCCACATTCAACATGTATCATGCTCTATTCAAGGCTTTGTGTCCATGCTCCTATGTCTGCCTAAGCCATTGTGCACTTAAGTGTGGTCAAGGCCTAGTGGTGCCTTGCACTTATCTATTTAGAGGCTTGGTGTGCCTTGGGTCTGCCTGTGTCCTATCATAGCTCATACCCTTAGGTTGTCCCAAGTGAGGCTACCACCCCCTCCCTAAAAATCATTTTGAGTTGTTTCAAATATGCTAAGAGGAAATACCAAGGATGCTTCCGCAAGCATAGTGGATTTTCTCAAATTATAGAAAATAAGGAAAAATACCTAATCACTTGAAAAATTATTCTTAGGCTTCTAGAAACCTAGGGAACCCATCAAAGTATCAACATCCAGCACTTGAAAGACACCACACATTGTCATTATCGCACATCTTGCCCTTGAGTCATTCAACATGTGTTGGCTATGTCGTGTGCACTTATTGCATTGCCTGCTACCCATCACACACAGCCTTGTTGTGCTATGTCATTCAACTTACTCTAATCCTTCAAGGTTGCCTTAGTTAAGTTCCTACATATTTGTGCCTTTGGAAGCAACAACCTCTGCCATAAGTGTGTTTTCTAAGTCACAACTCCTTGTTTGAGTTTAAGCATGGCACCGCTAACATGCTTTGGGCTGTGTGGGCACAAGGTGCCACCAAACATGCCCATATCTTACATTTTAATGACTAAGGTGCTAACAACAACTCTTAATCCAACATTATAATGTTACTTTCTTAAGGAGGTGATCAATAAATAAGACTTTGGATAGCTCAAGTTACGGTTTGAAGCGTTGATTGATGATAAATGTTCCAATCCTAAGTTGATAAAATAAAAGCATGAACAGAGTAGCAATTGGTCGTAACGCCAACAAGCTAAGTAAGCAAAGCTTAGTGTATAAGTTCTTTTTTATGGGAACGACAGATAAGAAAGGTATTGTATGATAGTGCATCAATTGTGGCATGTTCCACACATTTGCACTTGTCATGCAACAATTATGAGGGAATGTACTCCACGGTGTACCAAACAATCACTAAGGCTATGTTTGGTTCCCAAAAAATTTGAAGAAAAATGCAAGAGAAAGAAAATACAAAAGAAAAATAGAAAGAAAGAAAAAGTGAAAGAAAATAAAAAAATAGATTAAAAGTTGATAAATTATTTTTTTTGTTACTTCAAACTCATTTTATTTATTTTAACTCATTAATATAAAGATTAAATAATTTAAAAATATATAAACTTTTAATTAGTTTTAATTATATTTGATTTTCTTTGATATTTTTCATATGACAACCAAACATGAAAAAATCATTTTTCTTTATATTTTTTTTCTTTCTTTAGTATTTTTCAGGAACCAAACATAACCTAAAGGGATAGCATGTGGTGGCTACTATCGCTTATAGCCATCATATAACCTTTGTGAAATTCTATGTAGGAGATTATGCCCCTCTTATTTAAGGCAGGACTTTTGTCATGCTTGCTCGAAGCAAAGGTTTGTGTTAAAAATAAACTTTTCATCTGAGTCATATATCAGGCCACAACAAAAGTAATTGAGAAAATCATGAAAGCACGTGATACCAAAAATAAAAAAATTTAATTTCTCAAAATCAAAATGCTCTATTAGATTTATCTTCTAATTCATCCTAAGAAGAATTTTACTAAACCTAATAAAAGAAGCAGCTATGTATTGAAAATATCACTAAAAATAGTACTGAAAATTTTGAAGACTTCAATTGGGATGATATTTTCTTTATTAAAAAAAAATAATAAATAAATAAATACAGGATGCCTGTATTAATGGCATCGTGAATTTAGCGTCTGCTCCCAAGTTTTTATTGGCGTTTGGCATGCCCTGTGAATCCGGGCCGGGACTGGGAGCGAGAAAACTAGGGTATCACCTCCGGAAAATTTTCTAGCGGGAAATGGTAGCTGGTTTCTCTGATCTCTTATCCACCTCTGCATGATCGCCACGTGGCTTATCAATTACATAAATCAGTGGGTCTAATTAAGTGGAACAGCCTCAAATCGATTTAATATCTCTGGGTTCCGCTCCGCTACATGTGAGACACCAACGGAATAATTTAAAACCGATGAAAAGTCTACAGATCGTAGGGTAAGGAATGCAGGTGTCCAGGTATCATGCTTTCCGTATAGTGCAACCACGGGAAGGTTCCTGGGAGTAGCGCGCAGGAGAACGCAACAAAAAAAGAGCCGTTTCTATTGCCCGTTTCAAATTCAAAACCACGTCGCTTCTCTATTGCTATAGGTAGAGAGAGAAAGAGAGGAGGGGGGGAGAGAGAGTGGAAGTATGAACATGAAAGACGGAACTTCCAATATGCCCAAACGCCATTGATTTCTGTTTCAGAATTCAGAGCTTTTTCAACACCTGGAGCTCAAAACAAGAGCAACATAGCAACCTTCACCACCCATCCGTCAACCACCGCTTGGCCAAACCCTAACCACTCCTCTCCACCCAGAGACCCTATCCTCTCACGCACTCTAACCCACGCAACGCTCTAGCTTTTCACCTCCCAAAAAAAAAAGACAGAAGAAATGGAATCTGAACCCGAACCCTAACCCTAACCCCCGGTTCGTGATCTGTTGTTTAGAATCCAAAGCCCCCCATTAGATATAAACAAACAAATATCAAAAAAGCAAAGTATGAATGCAGGTTCCACAAGTGTCACCCGAACCAGAGACTGCACGCGCCAAACCCTTGCTAAAAATAGAAAAAAGAAGCCCACTATGTACCGAAGCTTTCTCTTTATCAGCTCCATATCGTGATTGCAGAGCTTCCATCACCGGTGGAGAGAGGGCAGACGACAGTCTCACAGAAAACTAGTGGGTGACAAGGGCTCGACCATCCACCTTCTCCCCTAACCCTAAATCCTAATGATGGAGCAAAACGAGGCGTATGCTTTAATGGCAGGTGTTGGGGGTGAGCTTAGCTTTGTCACAGTGAGAGGGGACAAGACTCATGAGGGGTCGGATCGGAGTCCACCCACTCGTGACCTCGTTGCCGCTTCCAGTTTCGGTGTCCAAGGGAGGAAAAGGATGCCCAGACAGAGGCGATCATCCACCATCAACCTTCTCACTTTTGCTCCTTCCACCTCCCCGCACGTGCCTCCCCCTCCCCCCGCACGTGTGAGCTTTCTTTTTCTCTCCTCTCTTCCTTCTAAGTTCTTAGTCCCATCTTTAAAAACAAAACCACTTGATTTTCCATTTTTTTTTATTGTAATGATTATCCTTATTTGGGATTTCACGTTTTCTGACTCCATATCTGAGTTCTCCAGGTGATCGGAGTACGGTGAGTTTACTGGATCTGTGTTTCTGTACACATTATCTTCTGGGATTTTTCTTTTATTTTTAATTAAAAAAAAAAAAACTCTATGTATAGTTATTTGGTATATCCTAGTGAGGCTTCATCTCAAACCAGAAATGCAAACAATAAAGAGAAAAAAAAAAAAAAAAACTACTATTTTAATATCAAAATTCACTAGATTCTACTTTTTGGGGTGTTGGAACTTAATTTGTTGGCTAGTGAGAGGTTGAGTAAATGTAGCCCTATTTTACATCCTTTGTTGGATGGCCAAGTGTTTCATGTAATGCCTTACACATTGATGTTATGGTTTAGGCAATTGATCGAAAGTGGCTAAGATTTCTTTTCGAGAAAGAACTCAAGAACAGCGATGTAGGCTCCCTTAGGAGAATGGTACTCCCGAAGGTTTGTAGTTTGACTCATATTGTTTGAACTCCCGTGAAGAGCTAGGGTCGCATAACAACTGCCATTGTTGGACTTTATTTGCTTACGAAACCTTACTAAAATGCGGGACATTTGGCTTCAGAAATCGGCTGAGACTCACCTCCCTCTCCTTGAGGCAAAGGAAGGGATTCTCATCACCATGTATGATTTGGATGGCCAGCATGTTTGGAACTTCAAGTACAGGTTCGAGTCATTAATAATTTATACCTACTTCTCTACTATGATCGATTAATTTGATTCTCAATTGTACAACCAAATCATTTTTTTAATGGTAGGATCAATTTATATGCAGGTTTTGGCCCAATAATAATAGCCGAATGTATGTGCTTGAGAACACCGGTGAGTGCAATCGTGCGAGTGGATCATTAACATTTTTTCTCTTTTAATTTTCCACCAAACCATAGGTTTGTTGTCATGCTCATAATGAATTTTCTCAGGGGAATTTGTTAATGTTCATGGACTACAGCTTGGAGACTACATTATGCTTTACCATGATGGTCAAACTCAGAGCTTAGTAAGCGTGCTGCTGCTCTTTGACTGTTTCAGCAGCTTAATTGCAAATGGTTAATATGTATTATGTTGAAATTTTCTTAGGTGATTGAGGCTAGGAAGGCTTCTGAAAAAAATCTGCACGGTGATCTAAGTAAGAATATCGCTGTCAGTGACCTCTTTCTTCAAGATCTGGAGGCCAATCGATCAAATTATTTTCTGGCAATGGACACAGGCACATCGTTTGTGTATGAGACTACCTTCTCGAATGATTCTCCGCTTGACTTTTTGGGTGGCTCGATGACCAACTATCCTGGTGGATCAGTGAGCAACTATTCAAGATTTGGAGCACTGGAAGGCTTTGGATCTGTAGAGAGCTTGTCACTCGATGATTTCTGTTGAGCTTCTGCGTGCCCAGTGGTGTATCATTGTTGTACTAAACAATAGCTTGCTGCCTGCAGCTACCAACAACAATGGGTGATATGTAATAATAAATAACAAGTAAAAAACTTGTGAAATGTCTTTTGCATATATGTCTTCCTTTTCTCTTGGACTGACAGCTGATAAAAATGCTAGAAATATTGATTTCAGATGATAATTTGCTAATGAAATTTTGGGTGTTAATGCAATATCTAGTGTAGTTAGAATGTTATCACAACCTTAGGTGCCTTCTAAGCACTCGTGTGGCACTTAGATTGTACATAGTGCACCCATGCAAATATTAGAAACTTCAATCGTCGTCCTTAGTATTGGTAAGTCAGGCTAGGGAAAGAAGAAAATATTTAATGAGCAGCGGAATAGAAGGGATATAAGTACATAAACTATACTTTGGAGGAAGCTTTAATTAGCTTTGTTGCCTACTGGTCTACAAAAGACTTTATCTATTTGTAGATATGTTCGTAAACTCCCATCCAATGTCAATTACTAAAATAACCTTTTTAGCCTTTTTTTTAGGTGTCCTTTCTTTATTTTTCTTTATTTTTTGGAATTTGGGGGATAATTAGAGTAGATTTGAATTAATTTAAATATAGATATAATATAAAGTCAAATATTCTTACCAACAAAGCCCGTCTAGCTCAGTCGGTAGAGCGCAAGGCTCTTAACCTTGTGGTCGTGGGTTCGAGCCCCACGGTGGGCGATTTGTACTTTTTCAATACGACGTCGTACCATGGTGGGCATCTTTTTTGAATAATACGACGTCGTTGGCTTCCCTCACCAGGAGAGGACCCAGGCTCAGAAAATTACATTCTGTTTCACCGTATTATAAAACGACAGACATCATTGCCTTTTTCCCACGCAGTCCGATCTCTGCCATTGCCAAACATCCTTGCTAACTCTCTCTCCTCCGGCTATTTCACTTGCGATTCAGAGCTCCAAACCCAATTTTCCAATGGCTACCAGATACTGGTCGGTGTCTCTTCCAGTTCGAACCTCCGCTTCTTCTCTATGGAATCGTTTACAGGACGCCATTTCTAAGCATTCCTTCGACACTCCTCTCTACAGGGTACGCCATCCCCGTATTTTTCTCATCTCTCTCCATAATTCAAATATTTCATTTTCTTGTTACTAGCTTCTCTCTCTCTTTTTTGTTTGTCTTTTGCAGTTCAATATCCCTAATCTCCGTGTAGGAACCCTAGATTCCCTATTATCCCTCAGCGATGACCTTCAAAAGGTAAAATTTCTCCAATTGAACTCCAAATTTCATATTTCTATCTTTTTGATTGAATTGAAACTTTAGAGATTTTGATTGGTGAAATTTACAGTCAAACAGCTTCGTCGAAGGAGTGACACACAAGATCAGGCGCCAGATCGAGGATTTAGAGAAGGCATCGGGCGTGGAGACAAGTGCACTTACGGTGGATGGAGTACCAGTTGATTCCTACCTCACCAGGTGATTATGGAAATTGTCTGGATTTGAAATTAGGTGGTTTTTATCTTATGGATGAACTGAATTTCGTTTTCTAATGGAAGATTTGTTTGGGACGAAGCCAAGTTTCCCACGATGTCACCTCTGAGGGAGATCGTGGATAGTATTCATCATCAAGTATCAAAGATCGAGGATGATCTTAAGGTATTGAACAAAAGTCCCATATGCAGATCCTTTATTCAAATTTTAAACGATTAAACACATTATAGTTTATCAATCAGTGGTAACTTTGTTCTCCTGAACCACTTCATGTTATGATACTAAAATTACATACCACAATAGAAGTAGCTCTCCAAAACAATAGTCCGAGTTGAATTTAGCCTGAGCAAAAAGAAACTGAGATCTTTGAGCGAGTAATGAAAGACAAGATTAAACAGGGAATCTAAGATATAATAGATGGGCTCAAACAGAACATATGAAACGTGAATAGAGTTTGAATTTCAGGGAAAATGGACGTCCAACCTAGTTAAATAAACCCTCTTAGTTAGGAATTTCATGATCATGTGATCATAAAAATGTTCCGTAATCCCTTTTTTTTTTTTTAGTAATATAATGTTCTCTTGTTATATGCAAATATTCATCTATTTATGGAATCAGTTACTGGATACTGACCTTGGCATTGTGTTGTTCCACACTGCCTTCAGCAGGTAAAGCCTTTCTTTTACTTAGGTTGTCTGATTATATTGCAACTCTTGATTCAATAATTAAACCAATTTACAATGAGATAAAAAAAAATTGTATACATATTTTTACTTATTTGGTTTACAGTTTGTAGACTGTATTTGGATGTTTGGGCATTGAATCATTATTTCTTATGCTAGGTTCGCATTGCTGAGTATAATAATGTGCGCAGTCAGCTCAATGCTATTAATCGAAAGCAAAGTGGAAGGTATACCTTGGTTGAAATCTGTTTGTAGGACAAACAAGATTTTATTTACTGTGATTTCTTTTCTGATCGACCTCTTTGCTTGCTTCAGCCTAGCTGTTCGTGATCTTTCCAACCTAGTAAAGCCAGAGGACATTATTGCCTCAGAACATTTAGTGACACTTCTTGCAATTGTTCCCAAGTATTCTCAGAAGGACTGGTTGTCAAGTTATGAAACATTGACTAGCTATGTGGTAAGAACTATTTTTTCTGGCTATATATTCTAACTTAAGCGAATTATGGTCCTGAAGATATCATCTGCAGTAGGTTGGTAATTGGCTCGTGTGATGTCATACCTTTTAAATTTCTGGAGTATTTGAATGCATTGTTTGACTTTTTGTTCATTGTGATCCTCCTATTTCTACCTGATTAATTGAGCTAACCTCTTTCAGGTCCCCAGGTCATCCAAGAAGCTGCATGAAGACAATGAGTATGCGCTATACACTGTAACCCTGTTTCACCGTGTTGCTGACAATTTTAGAACAAATGCACGTGAAAGAGGATTTCAAATTCGTGAGTTTGTTCTTTAACACACTCAAGGATTATGCTACAGAAATAACTTTACCTCAAACTTATACTATTTTGATTTTTTTTGTTAGTGAACATACTGCAAATTGCCAAATTCATGAATTCCATGACCAAATAGCATTGCCTTTTAGTTTAATGTTTGATTTAGTGGAAATCTGTACTTAATGGGTGTATGTTTGATTCTTCATGTGATACAGATTCGTGATTTTGAATATAGTTCAGAAGCACAGGAAAGTAGGAAGGAAGAGTTGGAAAAATTGATGCGAGACCAGGAAACATTTAGGAGCACTCTTTTGCAATGGTGCTATACCAGTTATGGGGAGGTAATTTTCCCAATTTTTTTTCCCTGTGAAATAATTGAAATATCATGAAAGTTTCAAGAGGCTTTGATATGTATTTGTTACATGAAAGTAGAAACTAAGCAAAATGGAAATAGCAAGTTTGATAGTTTGATGTAAGGTCAAGTCAGGAGATAATTTTCCCCCTTGGATTTTGCATTTATAATTTGTCTGTCATGGTAATTGATAATAAAGGCCATGACATGATACAGGTTCAAGGGGACTGGTATATTATTTTGCATGATAAAAGCTTCTGATAATGGATTTTTTATCGAGTCCTTGACCTATACAATTGTTAGAATTGCACTTTACTGTCATCTAACTGGTTTAATTATATAAGTATTTTGTGTTTTATAACTTCCTGCCATCTTTTATTGAAAGGACCCTTTCCAACCCTTGTCTTTTCTATCTTAAAAGATGATATAGTCTCCTTCTAGCCTTACCCATGAACATGTTTCATGTTTTTAAAGTAAAATTAGTTACAGATGGAAAACGAACAATTGAAAAAAATTATGGTGAAGTTGTAGTACTGATCATTAATCATTATTTTGGTGTTAAGTAAATGGTCTGATGGTACTACAAGTTGGTGCCTACATGTATAGTTGTGATTGGGACTTGGTTGACCTTGTGTGGTTGTCTATCTTTAGGATGTGAATGACTTGTGTTGTTGATAGAGTGTGGCTATTGTTGTTTCCTTCCAATGTTAAATTTTGGTAATTTTATTTTTATATCATGAGTTTCTCCTGCAGGTTTTCAGCTCCTGGATGCATTTTTGTGCTGTACGTGTCTTTGCAGAGAGTATCCTTAGATATGGCTTGCCACCATCCTTCTTGGTAAATTAACCATTCAACTCCAACATTCCTTCTTGGAATCCCTCCCTCACGAATTTTCTTTTATTGATTGAGGATTGGTTGTTGAGATGATTTCAGGCATGTGTGTTAGCTCCATCCATTAAAAGTGAGAAGAAAGTGCGATCAATTCTTGAAGGGCTATGTGACAGCACAAACAGGCAAGTCAATGATCTTGGTCACTTTATGGCATATATGATGGATGAAGCTAAACAACCATAAATGGATAGAAATTTTGAGATGAAATAATATGATTTTTAACTACCAGGTGCATCTATAAAATGGACTGGTTAATGGCATGATTCTAATGAGATCTATTTGAGTTGGTGGGATCAATTGTCATACAGAATGGTCATAAAACACCCAAAGGTCCAAATAGGATTAAATTTATTGTTCGAGTAATTGCTCAGTGAAAACTTTTCACCAAAATAAAATGGTAATCTTTTTGGATAGGAGAGAAAAAATAAATGGAATTTTGATGCCTTAGAACTACTTTGGGTTTGAAGGGTGGTTATCAGTAGCAGAGCCGGCAGTTTAGTACAGGAGGGGCAACTTTTAACACTTATATGGGCCTTAGCCCCCAATGGTTCAAACTTGTCATTGTTAAAGGGGGCAATAACAGTCCTGGGTTCAAGTTCTCCTATTGCAAGAAGTTGAGTTTTTTTGTTTTAACATTTTCAAGGGGGGCACCTGTCCCTCTAGGCCCTAGCAGCTCCACCAGTGGTGGTTATAGTATTCTTACTTAAATCTTTTTATCCATCTTCTTGGCAAACAAGCAGAGGTGAAGCGTATGCAGGCTGTATCAGTTGCTTTCTTAAGATATTCAACACATTCCCTAACTAAATATGCTTCTTTTCTCATGTTTCAGTTCTTGCTAAATTTTTGTTATAAATTTCATTCCATTTTTTTCTCAAGTTTTCTCCTGAACTTCTGCCTTTAAAATTATTTGCATACAGAATATTTCTATACTTGCCATATATTGATTTTTATTTATTTATATGTAAAGTACTTTTTGAGAGCTCCAGTTTGATCCTTCCTCAATGTTTTTAATGCAGCGCATTTTGGAAATCTGAGGATGACGCAGGAGGGATGGCTGGTCTAGGAGGTGACGCTGATGCCCACCCATATGTCTGCTTCACAATTAATCTTGTTTGATCAAGACTGGGTTCCAGCTCCCTGTTCATTTCAAATCCTATGGGGTAGGATTCTCTCACCATTACTATTGCAATGAGCATGCACTAAAAATGCTGTATATTACCATCAACTACCCCATTCTTTGGTGGTTTATTTGTATTTGCAGGGCAGAAGCTTAGGGGCTGGAGGTGGTTATGTTTATTTACGGTTTATGTAATTTACGAGCCGAGAGAAGATAAATTTACGGTTAAAGATTCTATGAGTTGTTTCATGAGTGTGAAAACCTGGAGATGTAAGTCTCTGACTGTTGGTGGTTCGTGCCTCTTTTCCATCTAGAGCTTCAAGCTTGGGAGGTCTGGTCTGAGATCAGGCCAGTGCATGCCTTTGTTCAGGATGCCCCCAGGGTACTCGCTTTAATAGATTGGATTGGGTCTGGATTAAATTGGGTTGACCAACAATGATAATTAATTATTGATTCATATAGTCATGGTTATCCTTCCTGAAGGAACAAGATTTTGTTCAATTGGAGATAAATATCTGATGTATGTGGTATGTGACTCTTTTTACTCAATTATACAACATGGATAAAGATTTCACAAAAGTTAGGTGCCTCTCATGGTCCAGAGTTTGGAATTCCCGCCAAATATTCTTGGTTCTGCCTCTGCCTCAACTCATCAGAGTGGTGAGTCGTAACTGCAAGGAAGACCCTTTATCCTACATAGACTGCATTAGGGTGAGAGGAGAGGTGAGAAGACGAAGTCCACCTACCACGTTGGTAGGAGTATGAAGCGTGAAGTGCATCTTCGGAGGCTTTTGCCTTAATGGCAGCACTTTGATCTGATCGATTTAAATGGATATTTGATCGAGGATCAAAATATGCCCTTATTTTACAAAAGCTTATGCCTACTTTATAAAAAAATATAATTTTTTTAAAAAAATAATCTCCTTTTAACATTTTGTACTTAATTTCATTCATATATTTTAATCTTTGGTTTAAATATATTTACCTAAAATCTTTTTATTTAAAATCTATAAATGCTATTAAGTAAGAAATTTGAAATGAACGGTAGAGTAAATTATTTGGTGACACATCACCTACGTTACTGGGCTAGGGCACAACCGGACTCAGGTAAAACAGATTACAACATATAAAATTCATGCCAAGCCCTTTTCAAATAGGTAAAAAATGCACTAACATACCCAGCAGAAAAAAAAAAATGGTTTGCGAAGACATCTGACATGATAGTGATTATGAACCATGAAAACAGGCATAATTTTCCACGCCTTAGCATTGCCATCTCTGCACACGCCAACTGTTCGATGTCAGCAGATGCTCATTATTCTTTGCTGTCCATAATCCTAATATCAAAGTGAGATTTTTCGTCTAACACACTGAAGTTTTCAAGAACTCGATGGACAAGACCGATACCAATCTTAACCCCCACCATCAAACAACCCCCAACCCCAAAAAAAAGGTGAACAAGGAAAATTGACGCAAGTTTCAAATGCAAAAGAATATTTCCCACTCGCAGCTTCAGGAATCCTACCCTTATTGATCCCTATTAAGACGTTTTCCCAGTTTTATCATTCATCTAAACTCTGTATATCGATCATTCAACATTCTAGGCCTTTGCAAGCTCAGAAGTCGTTGGAGCAGGAGCAGGAGGAGCAGGAGCAATACCACCAGTGGTTGGCCTGAAGATAAGATCATACCGAATTAGCAACTAAAGAAAAAAAACTAAAACACCAAATGAAGATCAGCATTTGCAGAGGAAGAACTTACAGTCCTACGAAAACTTTGAAAGCATCATATAGCCCCCACTGTGCTCCGGTGAGAGTTCCAATCATGACAATACGCAGGGGAAGCCCCCGGGTGAAGAGACCCCACAATCCAAGGTTCTTCACAGCCTAGAGAACAAAAGTTCAAAACAACATAAACATGTGGGCATGAAGGAATACAGAAGGCCAAGGAAACATCTTAAAGTAGAGCACTCACATCACCAACTGTTGCGCCCTTAGCATTGTTGAGGAAGGAGACAAGGTTGTCAGCTGGATGAGAAACAATAGCACAGAAAACACCAGCCACATATCCACCAGCAAAGCTCACACCAAGCTGCAGAGTTTTGCTGCACTGGTCCTTTGGAGTAGGAATGGCATACTTGTAAAGCATCTCAACAATAGTCTCAAAAGAAGCAAATTTCATCATTGTATATGGAATCTGCACAAAAACCATTATGATTTTATAAGATTTCTAATGAACATTAACATTTACGCAAAGCCCAAAAAAGCCAATTATATCAGCATGACAAGGAGAAACCATATCAAAGCTCAAACAGCAGAAATTGGATTAAGAAAGCATAAAAAAACTTTAAAATAAGGTTAACATGTTGGAAATGATTAACATGCCGCAATCCTTTTGATCCAGAAAATCAAGATTAGTTGCTTCACAGAAATTGTTCTTCCAATGAGGCTCGGAGTTGCAGCATGTAACAGATAAAAAACAAAGCAAACTAAATTCAACAAAAATTCACATTTATGCATCCATTTGCAAGATTATGGTTTGCAAAAGCATTAATGCTCATCTAAAAATTAGTGCACTCCAAAAGATATATAAGACTAGATCAACTTCAGAAGATGGAGACACCAAGATACTAAAAATTGGTCACAGCATTAGATCAGTAAACAAAACAGCTAGAATACACCAATTCATTTAAAGTTACCCCAACATCAATTCATCAATTTATCAGATGGAGTACAACTCATAGAAGTTTCAGTCATGATGAGCAAGCATACTACATTGGTTAATGAATATTCTTATGCAATAGACCAAAAAAATAAAAGATAAATAACTTAACAAGATGCCTCAACTTACATGGAATCTGACGTCCCCAGAGAGGAACAATGCCCTTGTACAATCTGCAAGGTTTTCACATAATCAGTAGTTATAGCTTAGTACTATAAAGTGGGGAATTGGGGAGGAAAGAAGTCAAAGTTTGATAGGCATACCCCAAAGCACCTTCGGATTTAACAAACTTGGGAAATCCATCTGACAGACCTCTAGCAAAACCAGGCTGAGTTTGAACCCGGACCTTCACTGCCTCCATGGGGCAAAGAGCAACATCTGCAATTACCTCAGCAGATGCAGAACCAGCAAGGTAGATCAAGGTCTTGTACTTGGCAGCATACTCTGGCCCAGCAATGTCAGAGTAATACTTCTTGAAGAATTCATAGAATCCAAACTTGCAAGCACCCTGTGCACTGTAACCAAGCAGGGTAGGCACCCAACCCCTGAAAAATCCCCTAACTCCCTGCTCCTTCAGCAAAACTCCAAATCCAGACGAAATGCTCTTGTACTTTGCAGGGTCAATCTAAACAAAACATAATCTCAATTTTAGATCACTCCTTCCTAACATTTTTTAACACACAAATAAAATCTCTTCTTTAGATTGTTGAGAAGGTGTTGGAAAAAAATAAAAAAACTTAAAATCTCAAAACCACCGCTCTGATCCAAGCCAACCTGTTATATTATTCCAACTTTTCATTTCTTTTCCTGTTTCCTATAAACCATCCATTGAGATGCAAACTATAAATGTCTTAAAATATAAAAATCACATACATGTACCAAATAACAAATATACACATAAAAAACATATATATATATATATATATATAGTAAAGAGAGGGATTCAAACCCTCGGTACGAATAACTCATACAATGGATTAGCAATCTGCCGCTTTAAATCTTAACAAGAGCTACCCCTGACATGTAAAGAACTCAAAAGGAAAAGTCATGAACTTAACAAGAACATTAAACAATCCCTAGATAAAAAATAAAAATTAAAAAAAAAAAAAAAAAAACTAAAGTCAAAGATAAACCTATCAAATTGCATGTACAGAGAGAAATAATTTTTTAAAAAAAGGGGCATGGAAACTTTAAACTCCATTCGGTTGCTTTGTTAGTGAGAAAATATATGAAAATAAAAGTAACTAAAGTTTTTAAATCTGAAAATTTTCATTGTCATGTGCACTACAAAACAAATAGCTTAACTGATCAAAAAGATCTTAACAAGAACGACCCCTGCTATGGGAAGAACCCAAAAAAGGTCTTAACAAGAATTACCGCTGCTATGGAAAGAACCTCAAAGCCGTGCACTGATCAAAACCTTTTTTTATAGGTATGCACTGATAAAAAATATTAAACAATCCTCAGGTTAAAAAATAAAATAAAATAAAAAAGCTAACATCAAATATGAACACTTCAAATTGCAAGTATAGAATCAATGTTTAAAAAAAAGCATAGAAACATTTAAACTCCATTTGGTTGCTTTCTCAGTGAGAAAATGTATGAAAAGAAAAGTAACTAAAGTTTTTAAATCTGAAAACTTTCTTGTCATGTGCTCAACAAAACAAATGGCTTCACCCAACCAAGCCTACTACAATCAATTAGCAGGTTTGACTCCTCTCCCATCCATAGATGAATATGTAATCTCTTATACTTTTATCAAGTCATTAACTACAAAATCTATGATTATCAGGACATTAGCTTATCACCTCAACTGTTTACTAGAGGATATAGCAACAAGTATCAAGTATAGGACTGACGAACCCTTCTTCATTAAGGAGAAGATTTAAAATTCCAAGTTTAAAATAATTTTTTGACTAAAACTAGAAAAAAGCAAACAAAATCAAAATTTTCATTAATTCAATGGAGGATTTAGTAGTGGAAGAATTTGAGCAAAAAGCCTCGATCCAAACAAAAAACGCTTTAGCATCAAACTGTAAAAAATACAAGGGAAATTATCATAAAAATTCAGGCCAAAAACTAAGCAAAGAGAAGAAAGGTTGGAGCATACACAAAATGTGATAGAGGATATTAGAGGAGGCATTCATCTACAGCTAACAAATACCCTATGTTCTATTGAGGAGGATGAATTGACACAGTATGTTGTTATGTGAATAACATTAATTTTATAGTTGATGATGTGAGATCACTTGTCAAAAGCATGGGAGAGGAACCGAACCCTCAATTGGCTTGAATTGTCTAGGTATTTTGTTTTCTAAGACCTAGACCATATAAAACATAAGCTTCAAACATGAGGAGGGTGAAGGATCTAAAGGATTCAATAAGTTATCAGCAGATCAATAAAAATGAATTTGACATGATCAATCACAATGCAATATTAAAAAGGCACAAGCTACAATAAAATCCTAAAAGAACCAACTCCTACTTACTAAACATGTATACTTAATCAGTATTATAGGTTTATGTCTAAATAGGATTACAGGGATGTATAACGATCTCAAGCAAGAAAAAAAAACTAATCAAATATCTGATCCAGTGGGAAGTCTAACATTTAAGCTATCAAATCAAATATAGGACTAACTAAAATTTCCAAGCCCTCAGGGAGCACCATTGCATTTCAAATTCTGTACCTCTCATAAATTTTGCAACAAGAAGACATTAAATAGATAAAGCTCTGATTCAGTAGAACACAATAGAAAAAATTGGATCCAATAACAATCCAGAAAAATGTGGGATCAGAAACAGAAAATAACATGTAAACTGAGCTATTCTAAAAGATAACACCAAAGGACTGTTTGTTTGCCAAAGAAGGCTTAGCAAAAGAAATGAAAATTCGGAATTCTTTAACATATTCGGAATGTTGTAAGACTCCAAGCTTAATATTATTGTCTATGATTCTCTGCAACCAAATGGAGTCTAATATGAACAGAAGGTTAAATCCACATAGAAAAGCAAGGACGAGAACGGGAAAAATAACTACAAGTCGCATCCAGTGATGATTGTAACGTGAGACCACAAAATCATAGAAAAACCTAACTTCGCTTCTAGAAAAACTAATGGAACAAAACAAAAGGATATGGAATGAAGAAGGAGAAGAAGAAGAAGAACGGCCAAAGATTATCACAGATCTGAAAATAGAACTGTCAAAGAAAATCCTAACAAAAAAGGAAAAAAAACATAGCAACAAAAAGAGATGGATCTAAACAAATCAGACCTGCATATTACATTTGACGAGGTCAAGAGGAGTGACGGCCATGTGAGTCAGGCCGCAACTTAGGATTCCACCGGCGGTACAAGCAGCATAGAACGCCGGAGAGTACATCTCGATCTTTCCCGGCTCGCTTGGAGCAGGAACGAAGAAGCTCTTGGGTACTCCTCCATTTGCAGGTGATGGAGAAGCCGCCATTTTCTCAAGAATAAGGCTCTTCTTCGAGGAGGAGGAGTATAGGAAGCAAGGGATCAGAGAGTGTCGAGAGTTTTCAGAAGTCGCCATGAGAGCTGAAAGAGATTGAGAGAAAACGGAAGAAATGAATGGAAAAAAAAAGGGAAGCAGATGTTCTCCCAATATCTCGCACTCAACAACAGCGATGCTCCTGTAAGAAATGAGGGGAGTGTCGTTCCACTTATTGGCCACCGGCTAGCCCTCGTTCGCGTTACTTATACGACGTACAAATAAAAACCCTAAACTTCAACTGAAATTACGATGCTCTGTCCCTGGACTTTCCTCTCCAACGCTCTAAACGGCGTCGTTTGACACGGACAGAATCTCTCGTGCGGGTACGATTGGTAATTTTAGTGCAAGGGTAATTTCACTTGCACAAGAGGCCGGCGTGGTAGTGGAATATTCTATTTCAACCCCTTTATCTGCCTGTTGTCGGGATTTTGATAAAAATTATTTCTAAATCTTCCATAATTTGAAAAAAAAAAATCAAAAAAACAAAAGTAAATAAATAATATTCTTTTAAAAAACAGCACAAAAGTAAATAAAAAAATTAGATTTTAAAGAAATAATTTTAATTTAGATATTAAAATTTAAAGTTATTTTTTAAAATAAATAAATTTAAAATACAATTTTGAAATTATTTCTAAAGAAATAAAATTTCGATTATTATTTCACATATTATCATAAATTTAGAAATATTTTTTAATTATTATAAATCTTAAATTATTTTTATAAATATTAAATTATTTTTTAAAATATAATATAAATATAAAAATTCAACTTTATATCTTATGGACTTATAAAAAGTCACTTAAATTATTAAATAATTAAATCATGGTAAAAAAGATATAGAAATCTCATCCGAAGAAAGACTCATTTTTTCTTTATTGGCTTACTTCCAAAAAAAAATCCCATGAAATTTGATCCCCAAAGTTACTTTTATTGTCCTTTTGTCTTGGACTATTTTGTATGACAGTAGCTGAGTTTCAAAATGTCCATTTGCTGATCATCATAAGAGGTAGCAATTCTCCTTTTTAAGTGAAAAGGACTCTCATCATTCTCAATTGTTCAATCATATAACTGGTATCAGAGCAATCCAATCCAATGTTCATAGCTAAGAATTTGAGGACTTGTTTCACAACTGTTTTTCAAAACAGTTTTTTGTTCTTCAAAACAAAAAAAAATCCGCAAAACCTGTTTAACAATTAAAAACTATTTTTTGCTTTCTATTCTTAAAACTAGAAAGTAAAGTGTTTCAAGAAATATATCTTAATTATTTTATATTGTTTTCACTTATTTTCTTATGACTGTTTTAAAAAATAATTATACTAACATTTAAAATAATTAAAAATAAAACACTATAAAAAAAAAATTAAAACACAATTAAAAATATTAAAAATATTTTAAAAATATTTTAAGTTTTCAAATAGACTTTTGTTATTTAAAACATCATATAATAGTTTTTAAAAGTTATTTTAAAAAACTATCTTTCAAAACTGATTTAAAAAACAATTACCAAACATGCCCTTAATTTCCTCATATGTTGGTATTAAAATCAAATATAAACTCCATTAGCTATCATTAATAATTAAATAAAAAATTAGAATTTAAAAACACAATTAAAATTAAAATATAAAATGGTTTAATCTTCACTTAACATCTTTGGCTCATTTATACTTATTTTCTTCCTTCATAGTATCTACATTTTTTTTTTCATGAGATTATTATCTTCATCTTATTTTTTGAGTCATTTTCAAGATTTAAAACCTAATTGAGAGTAATTTTGGTTAAAACCCTTTTATTTAAAATGGTTTTCTACTTCCATTAAAAATTAGCTCAAGGATTTTCCTAATTAATAATTACAAAATAAAGTTAAGTACAATGGCATGTTTAAATCAAGTGAAGTTTTTGGGTTTTATTGATAAATTTTAAAGAAAGTTTAAGCATCTTTGTAAGATATTCAAAAGTCATGAAGAGTTAGATTATTGAGTCTTCAATAATCTAACTATATGATGAGTTTCATTGATAGATCTAAAATAAAATATTTTCATACATTTCCAAATGATTTTTCATCATTCTTACTTAAGCTTATAAGTGACCTTTTCTCGCTAAAATAGATAAATATATATTTTATCTTAAAACCTTAGGTTAAATTCTTTAAGAAACAACTTATAAAGATTTTTTAATGAAATGCTCCAATTGTTGAAAATTAAAACTCTAAACGAAAGCTTTTTTAACAAAATTTGATTAATCTATAAAGTGTGCCTAAAATCGATTAGGGAGCTGACAGAATATTAATTACATCAACGATCACTAGCATAGCATTAATTGCATCAACAACTAGCCAATCGATTAATCAAAACTCAATTGAGGCCTTTTTATGCTGATTCAAGTGTAAAAACTAGTTCTTTTAAATAAAAAAAATAAAATTGAAGAGCTTTCTTGCATTTATTGAGAAATGAACATTTGCATTGAATAGTTTTCACTTAGTTTCTCTATTTGAAAATTTTTCATTTAAGTACATTGAATCTAAATTTACAAATCCTTTAGTTCACCCTTGAAATCTATCTTAGTTTTTATGTGTTTTGAGTTATATTTGTATTAAGATCGTGTGCATCTAAATCTATCCTATAATGCTCATTGGAGTCGGTGAATCTAAGTATGATAGTTAAAGGCTTAGGTTGAAGCCTTGGTTAATGAATCCTCACCTAGTTAGGAGATTAAAAAGAATGAACAGATCGTTGAGTCACTATAAAAATGTTAGCATTTTTCTTCTTCCACTCTTTACTTTATTGCACTTATAATTTAATATTTTGTGATTTTACTTAAAACTATTTTTCGAAAGATTTTAATCACCAAATTCAACCCCCAACCCTAGGTGTTTTTCTTAATTAAATTAGTCTTATTTTACAATTTTAGCTTTATTCAAATATCACTCCAATAGGAGCTCATTATTCAATACTTTCTACTTTTTTAACTTAATTTTATTTTTTATTTTAAGAAATTATAAGTTATTCAACTTAATTTTCTACTTTATTCAACTTAATTTTATTTTTGAAGAAATTGGAGTGTATATTTTACAAGTTAATATTAAGATGTAAAAATATTACAAGTGTACATGCAATATCTAAATATTTTTTCATTCCAAAAAATAAAAAATTATTATTATGAAAGAATTAAAATTAATAAAAACAACAGTTTCATATTTAATATGTTGTTAATTTTTTGAACTTGTTAAAAGATGAAGATTTTATTAAATATGAAAAAACTTCTTTTATAAACAAAAATATAGATTTTACAAGTTCCTAATTTTCCTAATTTGATTGATTTTTCAATTTTAAATTACATTGAAAATTAAAAAAAATTAAAAAAATTAAAAGAAAATCATAAAAATACATCTATTTGAGATAATTTTCTTATTGTGTTGATTTTTATTTTTATTTCTCCGTATTTTCTTTTTGATGTCAACCATGGTGAAAATAACTCCTAATTGTGCTTTAAAAGGTTTGGCAAGATTAACAGGTTTGGACGGGATCATGGTTAGAAAACTCCAGGCTTTCTATTATTGCCTCTATTCCCAACATGACACACCAAATCAAAGGAAAACCTAAGTGCTAATTATTCTAATCGTGCCCTATATGTATCCAATTTGTTGGGGAAGATACGGAAAATGAAAATAGAGAGCTTGACTTGGACTACAAGTCTAAAACCGAGGACAAGGAGAGGAAGCGAATAGAAGACAGCATAGCAAGAAAACAGAGAGGGATGTAAGGAAATCAGACCTGCATGTTGCATTTGACGAGATCAAATGGAGTGACGGCTGTATGAGTTAGGCCAGTACTTAGGCCTCCACTGAAAGCAGACGCAGCGTAGAATGCTGGCGAGAACATCTCTATCTTTGCGGGTTCACTCGGAGCTGGAACAACGAATCTCTTCGATTCTGCTCCATTTGCAGAGGGCGGAGACGCAATTAAGCTCTTCTTCGGGGATACAGAGTAGAGGTAGGTAGGTATACAATGTCTAGCGTTTTCAAAAATTGCCATCAGGATCTGAGAGATTGGGAGAAAATGGAAGAAATAGGTAGAAAATGAGAAAATGCGAAAGCAGAGGTTTTCAATTTCCCACGACAAACGATGCTCCTGCTAGGGCTAAGAAAGTATGGATCGTTTTATAGGCGAGCCGTCAAAGATATTTAGGCGTCCGTCAAATTACGAGGCTTGACTCTCCTGGTGCATTTCTGATTCCGTCAGGAACTTTCTTTCTCCCTTGCAAGTCGCAATCACAAACAAAACAGACTCGTTCCTGATATTCTGGAAGCAGAATGGAGTGTCGTGAGGATAAAGTTACTCGAGAGACAAAGGAAGCATGAGAGTAGTTACTCGAGAGACAAAGGAAGCATGAGAGTTGAGCAGGACATGTTTGATTTTTACACGACTTCGCTTTCTGTTCTGCGTAGGGGCGGCTTTCAAAAATTGTTTTTGTAGCCTTCCCTTCTACAGTATATTAAAAAAAATAAAATAAAATAGGATGGTCAGCCACGTAAGTAAGGAAGCAGTACGAGGAGTTTAAGTCTTGGTGAAAAAATTGGTAAGACTACTTCCCATCTTAAAATATTTGTGAATTTAATATTTTTTTATCCACGTAAACATGCACATAGATTTTTTTTTTTTTTTTTAAGTGTAAAAACCCACCATTGGTAACTGTAGTTTTAAAAGTTTTAAAAATATCCTTAAAACCACAGTTTAATAGTATTATGATTTTAATATTATTTATAAAATATTTTTATGATAATAATCATAAAAAAAAATCATAATAACCATAAAACCATAGTTTATGTGGTTTTAAGGTTCTTTAAAACCATAATTAGTGGGGACTCGTGTAATCATAACTAAAAAATATGAGATTTTAGAACTTTGCTTTTTTATTTTTTATTTTAGTATAATACCAAATTTCTTTAATGATGTATCAAATTTCCTTAAATAAATATTTTATTTAACATAAATATATAAATTTTTATGGGAATGCATATAGGCCAAATTATTTTCTCAAAATTACAGGAAAAAGATGAAAAAATAAAGATAAATATATAAATATGAAAAAATAAAGATAAATATATAATTTTAAAACAATTGTAACGAGAAAATTTATTAAGGATAATTTGTATAAAAAAAATAATTTTAAATTGACAATGAAAAATTGTAAGAAATTTTCCTTGTAAAACCATGTGACTATGATTTTAAGGAAATCTATGTGGATACTTACGTGAATACAAAATATTAGTTTAACAAATATTTTAAAATGGGTACTATTCTTACCATTTTTTTCAACAAATGGATTATTTTGGACTTAAACTCCACTATAAGAGTTTGACTATTTCATTCTTAAAAATAGAATAATAGATTGAAAAAATAGAATGTTTTAGAAAATATCATTAGGATGTTTTAATTTTTAGAAATAAAATATTAAATATTAAATTATTTTTAAAATATATTTAAAAATATTAAAAATAGATTAAAAACATTTAAAGTAATTAGGGAAATTTTTGTTTTACAAAATATTAGATAATAATTATAAAAAATTGTTATCGCAACTTATATTCTCTTACCACTTCCATCAACTTTCAAGAATGTTTTTTTTTTCTTTTAAATAAAAATTTTAAAATATTTTTTAATAACTAAAAACATCAAAATTTTTATTTTTTTTATTTTTTTTGTGATCAATACTAATGGACAAAAAAATTTAAAAAAAAAACGTGAGAGAGAAAATAACTTGGATTTTAAAAAAGTAAAATTTTCTCATATTTAGTTTAAACAAAATCAAATATAACAAAAAATAATTAAAAATTTATACAATTTTAAAAATATGTAAAATAAATTTAAAGTAACATATAAAAATAATTTATTGACTTTAAACTTATCTTTTATTTTTCTTAACTTTTATTTATTTATTTATTTTTTCTCATTCTACTTTTACCCTATTTTCTTTTCTTTCTCTTAAATTTTCTCAACCAAATACAAGAATAAAACCAAAAAGGAAAAATAAAACCGAAGGGTGCGTTCAGCAATGAACACAGAGTCAAACTATTTGAGAAGATACGACTCATTACAGATATCAAAGCACCTGCATTAAATGTGTAGTAAATAGAAAGAAAAGTATCTCCCTCAGAACCTGGAAAAGGAAAGGAGAAAATCAAGCTCTACCCAACGGGAAAATCAGCACTGATTTAGCCTCATTAGAAGGGTGCATTTGAATTTGAATAGAGTCTCTTCATAAGATGAGGGCCAACTTGCCCTAAAAAATTAGAGCTTTCCCAAGTTTGGTATGCTCTGTTTCAAAGCCTAGAGGCTCCTGCTTCTCAGAAAAGCACTCATTCAATGGAGAAAAGGTCTTCTACTTCATGGGGTTGGAGTAGCCCTCAAAGTCTCCAACAGTCTCAATGGCTTCGGATCAATCTATCTGGTTAGTATGGTGATCATAGAATTTACACATTACAAACATTAAACTCAAAAACAATGTCATTGCCTTTGAGTCTATGTGCAGAGGGCAGACTTTATATGTTGCTGAATTTTGTTATTGATTATTTGCAGAATTAGACAAGAAAATAAAGGCAATGCTGACACTGATAGAAGATGATGGTGATTCTTTAGCCAAGAATGCAAAGATGTATTATAGGAGGAAACCGAAACTTAAACAAATGGTTGAAGAATTCAACAGAGCTTACCGCTATTTAGCTGAGAAATATGACCAGTTGTGGTCCGAATCAACTCATGTCCAGACCTCAGAGTTTTCATCTTCTTCTTCAAACTCAACAGAAGTCCACCATGGTAACAAAAATGTTGTAAGCTTTGATTATTCTAAATGGGAGGCCTTCCATTTGCATCCTGAATCTGTTGTTGAATGTGACAACCTTAACCTTGATTTTGAACCCTTGGATTCTGATAAAAAGCTTGGAAACACAGATAAAATGACAGGTACAGCCACTGATTTATCTGATAAAGGAGATATTCCTAGGAAGAAGGATGGCTATGAATTAAGCAGGATTGCAGTTGGAGAGTTCCCAGCATGTGGTCCTGAGCAAGAGAATACATGGTTGGAACTGAGGTTTCAAGTTATGAAGCTTATGGAAGAAAATCTGCAGCAGCAAGCAGAGTTGATAAGAAGAAATGATGAAAATAGAGAAACCATTAAAGAGCTTCGGTTCGAGCTGGAACGGTTGAAGAGTGAGAACAGGGCCCTCCAGAGTTGTCTCAGATGCTCAAAAGTTGATGTGAAGCACAACCGATCTCGCATATCAAAACTGAAAGGACTAGTGCTCAGTAAGTTCTTCAGAGAAAGTTCGTCATGATTTAACATGGATTGGAAAAGTAGCAAATTCCTCCTTATTCCTCCTTTCTAGCATACTGATTGGTGGGAAATAAATCCAATCTCAGATATCAAAACTGAAAGGACTTCTTTCTGCAAGATCTTCAAAGGGGGTTTTTCATTATTTGACTCTCCATCATTGGCACCAGGAATGCTTCTTTTCTTCATATCCTTTTTTAGCATATATGTTTGTAAGACCACTGGTAAAGCCACTCTACTTTGTATTTCAGATAGCTTTAAGATTGTCTAGCCTTGTGGCCCAAGTCCTATCTTTACCTAGAAGTATTTCTTCTCTTTCCCATTCAGTATGAATTTCCTTATTATTGCATTTTCATCCTCAACCCAAACTTGCAAGCAAAATAGTATAACCAATTCCCTTCAAAATCAAGCTTCTAGCAGAGTTGTTCTCTTCCTACTGCACCTATTTAATTGAGCATCGGAATTGTTTCCTGTTTGAACGCTTTTCTGATATAAATAGACTTCAGTACTCAAAAATGGCCATGGAGCCATCTTTTGGTATAGCTACCCTGCCAATGGCACGTTGTTGATCAAGTATGAAACAAGCACTAGCTTGCAGTTAACATGCTATTGAATTTTTTGCTTTTACAAATATTACCAATAATCCCCACATGAACACAATCCATCTCTAAAATGATGAAACCGCTTAGAATCTCTGACCACGATTTCCCGGTCAACAATCTTGGAAATAAACTTAATTGCAGTATGACAATCACCACAAACCCTAAGATTCTTAATGATATGGATTGTTGTTCCAGGAACTGTGTTCATGATTCCAAAGGCAACAGCCAACTTCTCACTGTGAACTCGAAGAACCATTTCCTTTTCTTCATGACCAACATCATGAAGAACTGATGTCATATCAGGTACATAGCCGACTTCTTGCAGCTTCATAGATAGTTTCTCCAAATATTCATATATCTTCTCATGTTGAGGATGCTCTCTATCTCCAACCAAAAATACATGAACTCTACCTTTTATGTCAACCAAACTGAATCCAGGTGGTTTAACCAGTCCACTATTCTTCATTAAGATTCTCATCCTCTCCACATCTTCCCACCTTCCAGCATCAGCGTATATGTTTGAGAGCAATACATAGTACCCACAATTTTTTGGGTCCAACTCAAATAATTTCCTTGCAGAAATCTCCCCAAGGTCCACATTTTTGTGCATCCTACAGGCACCTAGAAGAGCACCCCAGACCACAAAATCAGGTCTCACCTTCATACCCTTGATCAAATCAAAAGCTTCTTTGAGATATCCAGCACGCCCAAGAAGATCGACCATGCAACCATAGTGCTCAACCCCTGGTTCTACATCAAATTCATGGCTCATGGCTTTAAACCAATGCCATCCTTCTTCCAACAGACCAGCATGACTGCATGCTGCTAGAACTGATACAAATGTAATGTAATTTGGTTTCACCCCAGCCATGTTCATCTCATAGAAAACTTCCAAAGCTTCCTTAGCACGGCCATGCATTCCATACCCTGCAACCATTGCACTCCATGACTTGACATTCTTCTCCCTCATGCGATCAAATGCTTTCCTTGCCATCTCTACTTTCCCACATTTGCAGTACATGTCAATTATTGATGTGCCCACAAATACGTTCGATTCTAAACCCATCTTTATAACCTATTGAAAATGATTGGTAAATAAAAAAAATAAAAAAATTTTAACGTATGAAAACAACCAGATGCTTTTATAAATTTAATCCTAGGTGTAGACTGTTTAGGGCCACTATAGAATAGTTTTGAAGGCAGTGTTGGTTAGAGCTTGCAATGATAACTATAACTACAAAAAGATGAAATAATCTTGAGGGAGTTGAAACTTGAGTACCTGATCATGGATACACTTTCCTAGTCGCTGAGACCCTGAATGCGCACAGGCCAACAACACAGCTGACAAAGTGACAGCATTGTAGTTGATTTCTCCATCCTTCACCATCCTATGAAAGATCTCCATAGACTCAGTTGACATTCCATTTTGTGCATAAACTGCAATGATTGAATTCCAAGAGATCACATCCCTCTCAGCCATCCCATCAAACACCCTCCTTGATACACCCAGCTCGCCGCATTTTGCATATGCATCCATCAAAGTATTCTCAACACCCAAATCCCCCTCAAACCCTCTTTTTATCAAAAACCCGTGAACTCCTTCTGTAATACTCTTCTCCGAAACACGAGAACAAGCTGATAGGACTGAAACCATAGCAATTGGATCGACACAAACTTCCCCATCTCCTTCACTCCCACTCTCCTCAACCAAAAACTCCTTAAAAAGCAACAACGCCCTGTGGGCATCATCGTTTTGCACGTAGCCCGTGATCATCGACGTCCACGACACTACATTTCTATGAGAAATTTCATCAAACAGTGTTCTTGCATCCCTCAATTCACCACACTTGGAATACATATCCACGAGAGCGGAGGACACAAAAAGATCAGGTTCGAACCCGAAAATCAAGGCTTGCTGGTGGGCCTGTCTGCCGGAGTGGAGATCGAGCAACGCCGAACACGATTTGATGGCGCAGGGAAAAGTCGAGCGGTTTGGTTTGAGAGAGAGCTTGCGCATGGAGGAGAAGGCCCGAAGAGCTTCAACCGAGTCGCCGCTGCGAGCCAACTCGGCAATGACCGAGTTCCAGGAGAAGACATTGGTTTTATCCACGTACTTGTTGAAAAGGGTTGTGAGGTTTGGATTGTTTGAGTAGCGGCGTCTGTAGATTTTCCAAGAAAATGTGATTACAACCGAAGTTGAATTTGAAATCTTCATTCCATTCGTTTCTGCTTTCTTTATTCCTCTTGGAGTTTCAGTTTCCTCCCGCTCTTTCGTTTCTTCTGCATCGCCCACGCCAGTGGCAAGGTTAAGGTTGAAGGCCGAAGGGATGTATTAGAACTCTTTTCGACGCTTAAAAAATACGTCTTTATATATATATATAACCATTTGTAAAGCTTAATACAACAAAAGGAAAATAAAATAAAATAAAATAAATTATTTTTATATCTTATTTCAAACTTATTTTTACTTATTTTTATTAAGTAGCATGACGTATGTATTGAACCTAAATCTCACAAATTTTCATAATTCAATGTGATATTGGAGTTTGATTTTTTTTTTATTAATTTTAATTATATTTAATTTTTAAAATTTTTTAATAAAATTAGATATAAGAAAATAATTTAGATGTGAAAAAATAATTTTTTATTATATTTTTTCCTTACAATTTTTTGGGAATAGAACATAACCTAAAATAGAATATTGCATGAGAATGTGCTTAATTATGTTGATTTATTTATTTATTAATGATTATATGAGTATGAAAATTATTGAATATTAAATGATAATGATAAAAATTATTTAAAAAGAGAAACATGTTAATAACATTTTAAATTTAAATCTCTTTTAAAAAAACATCATAAAACGATTTCAAAAAGTTAAAGCATGTTTAGACATGTAATTTAAAAACAATTTTCTATTTTCAAAAACAAAAAACTGTTTTAAAAAATTTATAACACTATTTTTCCATTATTCTCTTGGAAACAAGTTTTAAAAACAAATTAAAATGAAAAACAATTTTTAAAGAACAAGTAAGAATATTTTCATCTGTTTTTAAAAATAAAATAAATATTTGAACTCGACTAATCATATTTTCTTAAACTTATTTTTTAAAATCTAGTTTTTATTCTTTAATTTAAAAACAAGTTTTAAATCGGACAAACAAACTTTAGAATTGCTTTTTAAAGCAAACCTGCCGTCTTCCCTCTTTAACTTTTTGCATTTTAAATGCATCATTCTTTAATTAAACACCATTGGGGTGCACAAAGCTGCAAATTCGGCATGTTCATTAAACTAGGCTTATACAGTTACTAAAAAAGATGATATTAATTTTTATTTTTTAACATTTAATTTTACTAGAATACTGCAAGGACGACAAATTATTAGCAAAATAACAATAACAATAATAATAATAATAATAATAAATGAACAAAATTCATCTACTACCAAGCTGATTTAATCATCACTTGAGCTGGAAAATTTTGCTTCCTCAATCCTGACCATACATGCATGGATCTATCAATTTCAAACTTAAAAGTCAATTATTTAAAGCATAATCACTTCTTCCATCAAAAGACTCAAAGAAGAAGTACAAAAATTGCGGCAGCCTGAAAACCACCCAACTGGACGCAATTACAAGAGCTTCAACACAAATTGCCTACATAGCTCGTGTGCTCAAGGCTCAAGCAGGATAGACTAATCTCATTACAAACAAGAAACAGAGTCCCAAGCCAAACACAGCAACCCCAGTGTTAAACTCTACTGAACTGGAACAGCTCTTCCCCACAAACTCACCGGAGTTCGGCACCGGCGCAAATGCTCCTGCGTTTGGAGAAGCCGCTGAACTGGAAGGCCGTGTGCTCGGGAAAAATGAGGAAATGTTGGGCGGTGATCCTACATATGGCAGAACAGCTGGAGAAGCTGAGATTGTGGGGATGTCGGTTGAATTAAGAGAATTCAAGTTAAGAAAGAAGATCAAAATTGATACAACAGCAGAAAGCTTGGTGATGGGAGCCATGGAGGGGAGGCAGTGGGAAGCTCAAGTGATGGATAAATACAGTGATGAGGGAGGGGGGAGGGAGGGGATGGGTGACAGATAAAGAGGGTGAGACTGTTGGTTGCAAATCACGGGATGGGTAGGGAAAGTTTTTACTTGCGTCAGTGAGTTTATCCTTATTTATGGAACCCCTTTGTTTCTCTTGATTTGTCCTGTGCTGTAATTACTATACAAAGATTCTATTCTATGTATTTGCGAGGGGTTGTTTATGTGCGCCAGGGAATTCTGATTTTTGCGTGGCATCGTCACATGCTAAAGGTTTGAAGCTTTAGATTGAGGGGTCCGCATCGCTTTCCCCCATGTGATTGCTATGCCCTGTCGGCGCTCTATCAAAAATTCCTCATTATACAAGTAAGTGATTTTTTTTTTGGTGGGGGGACTCTAAAGACTTACGTTTACCCTTTCTTGGTAAATAGAGCTCTTCAAATGGTAAAGCCTAGGCTTGAGGATGTGTACAGCGCCAATAATTGCCCATCCCTTGACCCACCGCCACCCTCTTAAAGGGAGAAAAAGTAGGACTTTAGTCATCTAACTTTCATAAATCTCTATTCAATCATACAAAGAAGAGAATAATTAAATAAGAACTTTTCCTGTATCAATACTAACTTCATGCACATCACATCCTGAATATAGAGAGTTCTTTCTATCTAAACTGATCAATTTTGCTGAAGTTTATCCCAAAACAAAGCCCCTTTTTCTGACTGAACATTTGGTAGAACCCTGCTGACAGATCTTTCTATCTCCTGCTGACAACAGAGATGGTTGTGTGACCCTGCAAAAAAGTACAGATATAAAATCAACAAATCGAATGAGGAAAGCATTGGGATTTCCTCTGTTTGAGATTTGAAGTAGCTGCTAATCATTCTGACTGAACATTTGGTAGAACCCTTCTGCAGGAAACTCTCTTTCAAGTCACTGGTTTCCAAAATGAATTTTTTTTTTTTTTCAAATCAAGAAATACATGATATCTCACTCTATGATAACAGCTTTTGTTAATGCTACAATTCAAAAGAATCACCCAAGACAAAGTTCCAACTCCCGCATGAATTCTTTTGTTTGGGAGTTGGTAACTCAGGAAATAATTATAACAAAGGTTACAAGAAGGTGCAGAGCCATGGCCAATTCATGCCAAATCCTGAGTTACAACAGACAATTTTAATCCATAAGTTATAGCAGTGCTGACTTCCAGCCAATAATTACCACCTCAAATTTCATCAACAAATTTCATTTTCATGAGAGGCTTCCAGTATTTTTACTAGAGAAGCCTAAGATGTGCAGTATCATTCAACCTCTTTATCTGCCAACCTGTTTTCCATGAATGCTGTAACATGGTCACTGAAGAATCTTCAATGCAAAACTTATGAGACATTTCTGGACTACAACCAAGAATGCCGGTCAAGAGACACTTAATCGGCCCTGAATGAGTGAAAACTCCAACAGAGGAGGAGATGCAAGAGGAGGAGCTCCTGACGTTAATTTCGTGCAGGGAGCTTTGGTTGGCTTCCCCAGGGGAGATTTCATCCTCGGCATCATGATCTCCAGTTTTAGTCACAAACTGTAACCTGCTCTTACCAGACTTCTTCCTAGTAAGCCCTTGCCGGTGCCTGCTAAGCAAATCCCAATGAGGTGGCGGAAGGGAAGGACCATCTCGGTCATGAACTGAGCTGGCAAAAGTGTGTGAGTTGAGTGAAAGCCCTTGGCTCTCATTCAGCCGGGGCGAGGAGAAATCTGATCTCAACTTTTCAGGCAGTCCCAGGACTGTTGCATTTAGGAACTGAACCATCCTGAATTCCACCTGCCTAAGGGATTCTCCTGAAGGAGCTGAGAAATCAGGCTGGAATCTTTCCATTAAGCTCAACATTTCAGGTGTGTATATTTCTGACCTCGGACAGCCCTCCCAATGCCCTTGACTCATCTCCACAAGCGCATCTGACGGCTGTATCTGTTCCTCCGCAAAATTCAGCTCCTGCATTATTTGATGGATATATAATTTGTTCAATTGAAGATAAGATGCAGATCAATGCTATTATAGATACTAGAAATCTGGGATATGCCACACAAATAGCAGATAAGTTACTATATATATCATTATTAAGCTGCTTTTATAGGAAGTAATAACCAACAGATGCAATTCATAACTGAATTAATAGAATTAACATTTATCGTTCATATTGTAAGCCTCCAATTGATATTCAGTAACAGCATGTACAGCACTGACAACCTCATCTTGCACAGTCAGACCAGAAATAAAAGATCATGAAAATGAAATACCAATTTTGTTAAGCTAAACTACGAACAGGGGCAAATTATAGAGGTGGACTTGACTGTCACTGCAAGTGTTGTGGTCAGACAGATCCCTGACGGATAATGGCTTCCACAAGCTTTGTGCTAATCTTAGGATGTGAAATAAAAAATAAGAAATGTGCAGTGATGTTATTGATTAAAGAGGCTGAAGTTATTGGTAAGATTTCATGGATGTAATAGAATTAGAACTTCTGTTAAAAAATGAGTGCTTTACAATCATCATCAAATACTCTTCTGTAATAAATTTCCCAAGCATTTACCATTGCACTTGTTTGGATTTTCAATTTCTTTGAATGAAATTAGCCATAGAATGAAATCTTACATCGACCATCAAAGTTAAGATGAAATGTTTGCCTTGAGTCAATAGTATGGGCCTAGTTGACTGCTACTATATATTTCAATTTGTGACAGCCAATTATTCAAAGTAGGAGAATAAAATATTCATGAGGAGGAAACTCAGCTGGAACAACCAATGGCCAACATGGAAGTCACAAACAATAGAGCAAAAATATTCATAGGGAGTATACTTCGCTAGGACATTCAACAATCCAAAGGGAAGTCTCTAGAAGCACCATCTAAATTGCAGCAGCCAATTTGAAAACCAGCAGGTGCTTGCTCTGGTCTATCAAAAGTCATGGGGAAATGAGAAATTGATAGCTGCTTGGAACAAGGACCATTGTGCAAATGGAAGAGCTGGGATTATAAGGGAGAGAGATATTCTTTCAATAATTTTCCCCTGAAAGGTTAGATGATGGTCATCATATATGATTTAGAATTTAGGAACTTACAGGTTATGATTTAGAAGTACTTTCACTTCTTTTCAAAACAAAAAATTTCTCTGGTTCTCTCTTACAGAAGCAAGAAAGGCACTTCAAAATGTACCCAGAAATGGTCCAGACATGGAAAAATAGATTACTCAGGTTAAAGTTGCTACGAATTATAGAAGCAGAATCCATTCTTATGCATGACACCTTTTAACCTCACATTTTCAGTTTTCCTCAAATTTGCTCAATCTAATCAACTGTCCCTGACTTAATTCAAATCCATGAGTAATAAACCATTGAAAAGCATAATTCTTTTTTCGCATGCCATCAACCCCAATCCAATCATCAAGAAAGTAAATGGTCCAATGCAAATCAAACAAGAAAGGAAAAAAAAAAAAAACCTACCTGACAAACAGAAGCAGCTGTGGCCCGCGCCCGATCCAATGGCGATGAATACACAGCATTAAATCGAATGCCCTGCGAATTCAAGAACACTGCCAAAGCTCTCGCCTGCCGCTTCCCATTGGGCGTCAGCCCCGCCTCCGGGCACCGCCCAGCCACCAAATCTGGCCTCAAATTCATCTCGGACTCCCCGTGGCTGATAAAAAAAACCTCAATAACCATTCTATCTTCCTCCAGCCCGCTGGATGAGAAACTCCGGGAGAATACAGCTGCCGGTGGCGGCGGCGGAGGAGGAGCCAGAACATTGTACGGATCCCAGACCTTGATTGACGGCCCAAGCCGTGGTGTGCCAAAGGAAGAAAGCTGAGGGGAGAGCGGCGACGCTGATGCGTAGCAGGGTAACATCTCCGGCTCTTGTTCCAGAACCTTCTTCACCGAATGATTATCCAATTCTCTTATACTGGAAGCATCATTATCATCTTCCTCCTCATCATCATCTTCTTGTTCATTGTCTTCTTCAACCTCTTGTCTGGACTGAGAAACACCCATCTTCTGCCCAGATTCAGAGCAACAACCGCAGGGATCTCACGGATCTCCTCAAAATACAATCCTCATTGCATAAGACACGAAACAAAGATTTCAGCGAAAACCATTTCGTCAGCTGAATTGCAGAAAGAGAAGGAGGAGATTCACATAGAAATGCAAATCATTCACAACTGCAATAGCCAATAGCAGCAATTAGGGCTTTCTTAATTGGGGGAAAACAAATGAGAAATCAAAGGGAGTACGAGGAAGCAGATCTGGGGGGATTATTGGGTTCGGTTGCGGAGCATTCCCGTTGCATTCCAAGAGAACCGAAAAGGAGATTCAGAAAACGGTACAAGTTGCTTGCATCGCATGAGTATGGGCGGTGGTGACTGGTGAGTCTGGAAAAAATATTAACGTTACCCCTCAGTCAAAAGCCACGGATTTTCCACGACTAGTCAGTTGTCGACACCCGTAATTGACGGGCGGAGAATAGCCTTAGAACCATAACCCCCCACCCCTCCTTCAAAACGACGTCACTTGCCTTCACTGGAAAATAAAATTCTCAAACCCTTTTTGTCTCCATCCATCATCTCATCTCACTGGGAATTGATCGTTGGACTGAAAAATAGACGTGAAACGATGTTGGTTGCCTTATTTTGTAGTCCAAACTCGATTCATCAACTTTATTGATTTGATTAATTCTTTTTCCTTCTTTCGAAAATTTGCTTCATTTTGATGATGCCTGAATTTTCTGCAACATAGAAGATATCAAATTTCAATCCTCCTTTTCTCGATTCATCCTCATCAAGTACATCTAAAATGTGCGAAATTGAAAATCATATTGCTCATGTCTAAGCTTGAGAGTGAAAATTAATTCAGAATAATACATGGATATAAAGAAAATTGGGTGCAAAAAAAAAAGAATTTAAAAAAGAGATTTTTAATGGAACACCCCTTGAATGGTGCTCAAGACCATTTTTGCCTAAATTCGCCAATTTTAGTAGACTTCGAATTTGGATCAATTTTCCTAATCCATATTTGAAAATCTATATTTTCTAAATAGAGTCCGAGTCCATTAGGGTTTACCCTTTTTATATATGTCTAATAATGTGTCTTTACACATGCATTTAAACTTTATGCCATCATCCTTCACTTTAGGAAGATTTATCTTTTTCGTTACAAGGATCCATCCCCTCAAAGTATGAAGGAATATCCTAACAAGCACGGAACTAATGTATTACATATGTGAGAAAAAGTGTTAAGTACTAAAAATATAAGTCTTATGGAGAGCAGCGGCCACCAAAAATATATAAATTGTTTGATATAGATTGATTACCTCCACCCGAATTCGGAATATTAAGTATGAATCTGTCACACGTAAATTTTCTTCTTTTATGGTTGGATATAAGTGAGATGAATCCCCATGATTGTGAGAAGAATATGTAACCAATGTTAAGATATTTCTTTGTGGATTAAAATAGAAAGGGTTGTTGTTCATGTAAACATGATCTGAATGCATTTAAAAAATTTATAAATGATATTGAGACTCACTTGTATAAGTACAAAATAACCACAACATATCGATGGTGGATTTTCCATGAAAAAAAATATTTTAGTGGATTATAATGAAACAATGGATAATAGTGATACTGATAAGCTAGATCGTCATGAAACTTTTATCGTTAATGATGTTGTTGATAAGAATGGTAAAATGATTGAACTCTTAAGTGATGCTTGTGACCTCAAACTAAATAGAGATGCTACAAGTGAGTCAACTAATGTATAGATAAAACATTTTAACGACGTATTGGGTGAAGGCAGAAAAAATTATTTACATGATTTAAATGGTCATCTTTGACTTGCATTATTAAGTTGATGCATCTAAAGGTTTTTAACTATCAAAGTAATAACTCAGTTGATGTATAATTTGAATTGTTAAGTGCGGTATTTCTTGAAGGCACAAATCTTCCATCATGTATATATGATGCTAAGAAGATGTCACGAGACTAGGGTTTAGGGTATCAAAACAAAATTCATGTGGCACAAGTATGATTATGCTTTATTATAGAAAGAAAATGAATTTGCATATAAAAATCATGTATGCATTAATGAAAATATTGGTAATAATGGATATATTGATATTTCAATTTTATGGATATATTAGAGATATATCGACGGATATTTTGGAAAAAAAAGATTTAGGTAGTCTAAAGTTGATCAAAACTTATGAAAATAATAAGAAAAACTCTAAAAATGATATAATAAACAATAATAGACATTTTAAAATTGTTTCATAAAAAAAAAAATATGTATATGATATAATTAATCATATTTGATAATAACATCGTATGTGTCCATAAAAAAAATATGAATTTTATAAATTTATTAAATTACATCAAATATTATTTGACAATAATATTATGATATTTGATTATAATATATCTCACTTTAAAATTATAATTTATTTAATTTCAATTGTATTAAATGATATAAAATAACTAATGATCTATATAAAATTTTTAAATATTTATATTTCTATATTTAATTAATATATAAATGATATAAAAAAAAATTATAATGATAGGTTTTATATTTTTAGTGATAAATTCAATGAAATTTTAAAATAAAATAATTAAAATTAATTTGTTTATGAAAATATTTTTATAGTTTTACTATATATCTGTCTTTGGTGCATATTATTGATCAAATAGGTAGTTAGTTCAATGGTTGTCCAAGGTAAGTCCATACTTGTTTTTGGGTTTGGGCGGGTTCGAGTTTCAACGCTTGCACAATTTTGAGGCTTTGACCGTGTGTTGATTGGACCAAAAAATGGGTAAAAAAACAAGCCAATTTTTTTTGAAAAATAGCTTCACCGAATTTTCGTCTGCTTATTTCATGTCATCGATCGCCGATACACAATTTCTACGAAATTTTCTGAAATTGTCATCCATGCTTATATGTAATAACTAAGGATGATTGATATAAGATTAATATTGATAAGGGTAAGAAGATCCTGCATAAAACTTTGCAACTCTTTCATCTTACACCAAAATTACAAAAACTATTTACGTTAAGACATACAACAAATAATATGAGGTGACATAAAGATAAGAGAGTAGATAATGCTGTTCTTAGACATATGGTTGATGTTGAAGCATAAAAGTCATTTGATAGAATGTATCCTTCTTTTAGTGGTTAATCATGAAATGTGAGGTAAGGACGTATTTCATGAAGTGGTTTCAATCCATTGGTAACATGAGTTACTCATACATTATATGGCATATTATAATGGTGTCATAATTTGTCTCCCTAAAAATTTGTGAAAAAGTCATTCTTAATGATGGCCCTTTTGATTCCTAGTCCACAATCTCCAGGTACCAATTAATCCATAAACTCAAAGAATTATGGTATGATGACATAAAGACCTATAATGTCTTTATTGGTCAGTATTTTCAAATGCATGTAATAATTTTATGGACAGTAAATTATTTCCTCGCATTTGACACATTGTGATTAAAGTGCCAAATTTGATATGATTTACTCTTTTTGCAATGTTGATACATCATCTCAATCATTGAGAATGGATTACATGATGGTAAGAATCTGGTATTTTTTGATGAAGTGTATTTTAGGTTAGAACTTGAACAAAAGAGATAATAAAAGGAATTGAATACTTTGTGAATTAAATAGGACTAAGAGAAGTGTATTTTTTGAATTGGGATGTTGGTCAAAATTGAGTATGAGACATATTCTTGATTTTATGCATATTAAAAAAAATGTATATGACAATATGATGTTCTATTGAATATTGTGTTAGGATAAGACCCTTAAAAGCAGGATATGATGTAACAAAGTTAGACATGAGTTTTCACATTTCTATCAATCATTTGTATTGAGATTGATTTGAGCATTTAAATTTATATTACTTACATTGTATATGACTTAGGTGCATTAGGAATTACGTAGAAATACAAGAGATAAATTTCTTGTTAGATCATAAGTAGTTCACAATCGCTTCATGGATTTGGATAATTCAATATATAGATTGTAGTGCACTACCTCTTTATTGAGGGACAACTTGTATTGGGCGTTGGGATGAATTTCCTATGATAAGTGCACTAATGTGTGTGATTATACATTAAATAGAACCTACAATGAATTATTACATAAGATTATTGAGTTGTGTCATGATTCACCAAGCTACTATATTGCATAGACTTTCAATCTTGAGATAATATCGAGTCTATGCTGAAATCAACATGAGACTTTAACTTATGGGTAAGACCATAATGTGGTCATATATATATATATATATATATATATGTACAAATTGGGTCACCATTGATGAAAGCTAATAGTAACAAGTATTCTTATTAAAGGCACCATGATATCTCATGGAATTAAAACAACATGTCTCATTAGATGATCACATGTTATCATAAAATTTGTAGTCGTGATAATTCCTTAAGTGAAATTTAATAAAAAAAAATGTGTTTTTTAAAATAAAACTGCATTTTAAAAAAAAATAAAATTGTATAATTTGTTTTTTAAATTTGACAACTTCTTTTAAAGCTATCAAATCATTTTTTTTAACAAAAATATAAAATCTTTTTTAGAAAATAAAATTGAAAATATATATTTTTTTTTTACTAAAACTAAGAAGTCTTTTAAAAAAAAAAAATGAAATTGGAAAACTCTTTTTAACAAAGTAAGGATAAAACCCTTTTTTTGTTATTTTCTTTAATAATTTTGAAACTCTTTTTTCTTAAAAATAATAAATTTATAACCTTTTTTATAAACTTGAAATAACTTTTAAGAGATAAATTGGAGAGTTTTTTTTTTTATATATATATAATTGATGAACTTTCTTTAAATAAAGTTAAAGTCATTTTTTGTAATATGTCTTTCCTAATAAAATCACTTTTCTAAAATAAAAATTGGATTTAAAAATAATTTTCATAAATAGAAGTTGTAAATAAAATCATTTTTCTCAAATAAAATTTGGATTGAAAATGACTTTATAAATAAAAGCATAATTTGGAATGGAATTTTTGTTCATTTTGTAAAAACCTTTTTTAAAATAATTTGTAAAAGTGACATTCGATTAAATAAAAATTTGAATTGGATTTTTTTTTTTTAATGAACTAGTGAAAACCCTTTTCTTTATAAAATCACTTTTCCTAATTCAATTGATACCTTTTTAAAAATCATACAATATATCTTGTTTTCAACAAAATAATAAGAAGATAATATTTCCTTTGTAAATAAATTAGAAAATTCTTTTATAAATAAATTCGTAACAATTTTTTTTATATATAATTTATAAAATTTCTTCTTCTTTTTTTCAAATAAAATTTTAAGTGGAAGAATTTCTTGAAAATAAAATTGTAAAAATTCATTCTTTTTCTAGAAAAGGAAAATAAAAATCATTTCTTGTAAATTAAAAATTAAAAATCAACTTGAACATTTTTTTAGTGAAATTAAATTCAATAATCTCCCTTAATAAAAACTAGAAAAGTCATTTTGGAAATAAATTCAAATTTGAATAAAAATCAAATCTTTTGTAAGTAAATTGAAACTTTGTACATAAATAAATTGAAATCACTAATATGAAATTGTTGTTAATGCAAATAAATTCTTTGGAAATTTCTTGAAATTGAATTATGATATTTGAACAATAAAATTTTCTAATTAATCTAATAAGCCATTTTGTGTAATTCTTTCATTATTTATGTTTTATATTCTTGTAATAGATATGTTGTATTTTTTTCTCAATATTTGTGATTAATTAGTCAATTGTCATAATTTTTTTCATTTATTTAGTAAAGATCTGTTTAATTCTCCTTCAAAAAGGAGTTACATAGTGTGGACCCTGCATTTCGATCTAATCTCAATGCGTTTCCCACTCGATGGCGAGCTCGACTTGTTATTTGAAAATTTGATTTTTATTGGTTATTTGAAAAATTGACTTGGAGTCGCCACTTATTTTTGTTTTATTTTTAAAAGGGTAAACAAAATAAGAAAGAAAAACCCTAAGTGTGACTCCTTATTTTGGAAAAGGCGGCCTGTGAAAAACCGGATCGGGTTCGGGGGTCAGGTTACTTATTGGGAAGGTACGGTAAAGACCGTAGCACCCCTCTAAGTCCCTAAAGTCGGGTCTCTACTAATGAAGTGAAGCAATCATGGCAATCAATGAGAAAATCAATGAATACTCAAATCAAATCATGCACATATGAGTATAAGAGCATGCATAAAGAATAATCAAAATGAGAATGAGTGCGTACCTGGATCTCCAGTGACAAATGCGCTATCATGAAGCAGGATTAGTGAACAAGGAATATATATAATTTACGCGCATATCAAGGAACAAAAATAAGTCAGTCATGCATGGCAAACAAGTCAATCAAATAATCACTCAATCAATTTATAAAAATCACTTATGTGGGGCCCCCACCAAAGCCCGATTTTATATTTGCTTGAATTAATTCCAATAAAACCATTATTCAGAATTACGGAATTAATTCTTGCTTATTTTAAAACAATTTTAAAAAATAGAGAAGGTGTAAAAAATTGCTTGCCAGAATTAAAAATGGCAGCGAGATTTTATTAAAAATGAGATTTTTAAGACCTAAAAATTCTAAGGATGGAGGATGAGAAAGTTGGGAATTATTTGGAAATCTAGGAATGGGAAAAATACTTTAAAACGGGAAGTTGGGAAATTATTTTAAAAATCAAAGACGATGAGAAACAAAGAAAGGACCCGTGGTTCGAAGGTGGCCATGCGAACCATGCAGCGATTTGGTGCATCTACATATCCATCCTTGCCAATGAGGCTTGATTGGGTGTTTCCCCAAGCCAGGTCTGCTAGCTGTTGGGACCATGATTGGCAAACCCAAGTTAAGTCACATAGGATTTCACACCATCATTAGAGCAGCCGGTTGTCCAAATAATCACAGATTCATCGCTTTTGTGATCAACCCTTTCAAGTACAGCTCAAACTTGCTTGAGGAGGTCAGGAACTCTTCACTTAGCTGCACAGTCATTGCAAGAGGGCACAGTGGTAGAGCTGGACGTGCCATTGATAGTAAACCTGATGCCTATATGGTTCCCACATTACTCCCTTTAAATGCGCCATAGAATACTCTACTGGTAGAGATTTTTCCTCTTCCATGTATCTCCAAGGACAGCCTGATAACAAGACACAGTCTGAAAGCAAAGGGACCCTTGACTGAAATCAAACAAACCGACGGTGAGGAGAAGGATCCCGCTGGTGCCATAGTCATCAGGGTTGGGACCGCCCACGATACTAATGACGGGGAGGACTTGCAGAGCGCTGCCGTGGCAGATCCAAATGCACCCCCATTTCGGGCTGTATTTCTGGAATAACATCATCTTTGGCGGCAACCTTAAATTGGTCAGTAGCCATCAGCACATCCAGCGATGCAGTAGGTACGGTTGTTGGCAAAATACTAATATACATAAAATTCAAGATGTCTATTAGGACATTGAGTTTGGTGAGCATGTGGAGAAACTTAGCGAGAACAAAACAGCACTATTCCAGGCCCTTTAGAAAGACATGAGCGTGCACTTGAATGGGTGGAACAATCTGGGCAAGAAAGCATCGATAGAGACGAGAGCACAGCTTGAGGAATAGTGGGAAAATCTATGCTAACACTGACGTATTCATGGTTTCCATCCTTCTCTCTTCTTCGTCTTCGCGATTGAAACTTCCTGTTAGTGACTGTTGTGGCTGAAGCTGAGGGTATAAAATCGGTTGCTGTGAATTCTGATTAAGAATCTGATTTGAGGAAACACCACCATTTTACAAAAGCTGGTTGGAATAACGGTTGGAGCGGCTGCTGCTGGAGTGGCGACTACTGCCGCTGCTGCTGTTGTTGCTGTTGCGGTCCACTCCGACAGTCAGCTACCACAATAATGACCTTCATCTTTTTGGAACCAATACCATTAACTCATCGACAGATCCCACTATTCATTCTCAAGAATGATTTCATTCCCTGCAGGGACATCTCGGATTGGGGAACAGTGAAATACAACAACTCAAACGGATGGAAACTCAAAAGTAAGGTCTGCCATAATGGGTTCTCCAACATGCCTAGTTCCAACACAATTACCCTTTCTTCCTTTTTCAAAAGCAACCTCCTCTGTTCTCTAATATCTCCCACACTCTCCAGCAGCTAAAGCTCTCTGGTTCCCTCCTCTCAAGTCGCTCTCTGTTCTCTTCTTTTTCCTTCTTCCTCCGCTCTCTCATACGCTCTTCTCTTCCAGATATCTCCTCTCCCAAAGCCCTTATAATGAACAAGAACTGGGAATGGAAGTGGCCCCGACAATGAAGAATGCATGAAAACGGAGTATACAAATGAACTCCAGAAAACAAATTGCATGAGCCTCCTCTCATATTGAGGTCAGTAGGTTCATGTATAGGTGAGAAACCAAGTAGAAAGAAAATCCACAGATATGATTCAAACACCCAAAACAAAGCAAAGCAAGGGAGTGTACCATTATTAAACAAATTCCGCATAAAGAACTAGGAACAAATTCATTAGACATAATCACAGCAATCCCAAGAAAATCAATAGCAATAAATATTCAGATTAGTAAAACACCTCTTTCTTGCAAGACCAGATGGGTATAGAATTGCTCTACTTCGCTCTTTCTGCTCCCTGCCCTCTGTAACTAATAACCTTTCCAGAAAAAAACCACTCTCCAAACTCCCAGAAAAACTCCTCTGTTTTTCCTAGCTCCCTCTCTAATTCCCTCTTGAAAACCTTGCTGTAACCTCCTTCCAATCCTCCCTCTCTGCAGCTACCCTAAAAATGTTCGAACAAAAGCCCCTCACCTCCAAGCTCTCTCTGCCTCCTTCCCACAATATCACCAGAGAAAAATCCCTTTTTCTTATCCCGGATCTGCCCCTCCCTAACTACCTGCAGAAACAGCCAAAAAAAGTCCCTACTACCAGCCTGCAGCCTCCCTATTTCTCTCTCATCCGCTCCTCCAACAGCCTGCAGGAACCTTCTAGAAGACCCTTCCACGTGTCAACCTCTGATTTGCTTCCCAAAAAGCAAGGCTGATTCCCTAGCAGCTAGTCAAAACGTGACACGTGGCTTCCCCTAGATGGTGACATTTGGCAAAAGGTAAGCTGCAGAAAATGAGCCCCCAAATGGGGGTCTACACATAGGTTTTATTTGTTATTTTATTTTATTTTAAAAATAAATAAATAAAAATAAATGGCCAACTCCAAATTTAAAACAAAAAAAAAAATCAAATTTTTACAATATAAAATAAGTCTCACCATCTAATTAAACGCACATAAAAAAATGTAGGTGCACAAAGTGGTCTAAAGTTCTTTATCACACTACTCCCCCTATTTGTCCATCTGGCAAAAAATTGAACACATGGACTACTTGCTTGAACATAAGAATGGCAACGGGGTGGGTCGCCTCCATCCCAACCTCGCCTTATTTATTCAAAACAATTCTCACCATCATCCCATTTAAAAAATTAAACAAGGCGAGGTGGGGCGGGTATGATAAATTCTCATACCGCCCCATCCAGACCCGTTTAACTTTTTTTTTTAATTTTAATTTTTTTTATAAAATACTTTTAAAATTTTTAATTACATAAAATAAATATATTTTATAAATAATTAAATTATTATATTTTTATAACTTGTTTTATTAAAAATATTTTATTATTATCTATATATTAAAAATAAAAATTAAATTAATTTAATTTTAAAATTTAAATTTAATTTAATTTTAAAATTAATTTTATATATAATTTGGGTGGAACAGGGCAATACCCGAATCCGCCCCGGGTTTTTAAAAAAATCTTAAACTCATTCCAAACTCGTTTATTAAAATTGAACCCCGTTCCATTAGGAGCGGGGTAGGGCGGGTACCAGAAAAAACCCGTTCCATTGTCATCCCTACTTGAACGAGTATTTCACTTTCCTCTTATCACCAATATTTTACTTTTCATTATCCTTTTTTCTTATCTTTCTAATTGTTGTCAAATGTCAATTTTTTTTTTTTTTTTGTAATTAAATCTAAAAAAAATATTATTTGATTGACTATTTTGTAAATTTATATTAATTTATTATAAGAAAAATAAAATGCTAGAAATCAGAAATATGTTTATCTCCATAATATATCAATAACCAAGAGCGGTTAGATCCTTTTTATTCGCAACTTCGTCCCCTTGCTCTATGAGTTTATTATATGCCTATTGACACTGTATCTCCCTCGACAATGGTTCCTTCGAGGATCATATCAGCCACCTTGTCTTCCAAGAGACTAACAATGGCCCTTCTCAATGGCCTTGCTCCATACCCCGGGCTGAATCCTTCTTCAACTAGCTTCTCCTTCAGCTCCTCAGTTACTTCCAAATTTATTTTCTTGGCCTCTTCAAATCTTTTATACACTTCTTTCAGTCTTATATCTACAATCTCCCTCAGCTGAGGCTTTGACAACTGCTTGAACACAATCACTTCGTCTAACCTGTTCAAGAACTCCGGCAGGAAATTTTTCTTCAATTCTTCAGCTACTAGGTTTTTGACCTGCTCAAATCCTAGTTGAATTTTTGTCTGGGTAATCAGGCTGCCTCCAATATTTGATGTCATTATGATAAGGGTGTTCTTGAAATCAACTGTTCGGCCTTTGCCGTCTGTTAGCCGTCCATCGTCCAGAATCTGAAGCATTACATTCATCACATCTCGATGAGCTTTTTCAATCTCATCAAACAGAACTAAATTGTACGGCCGACGCCGGACGGCCTCTGTCAGCTGGCCTCCTTCATCGTGGCCGACGTAGCCTGGTGGCGAGCCACACAGTCTCGGCACCGTGTGCTTTTCCATGTATTCGCTCATATCTATCCTCACCATTGCTTCTTTGGACCCAAAGTATTCTAGAGCAATTAATTTAGCAAGTTCTGTTTTCCCAACACCAGTAGGGCCCGTGAATAAGAAGCTTGCTATTGGGCGTGTGGGGTCCCTTATGCCGGCACCATCTCTGCGAAGGGCCCGACATATTGCTTTGACAGCATCCTCCTGGCCGATAATACTTTCTCTGAGTGTTTCTTCCATGTCAACGAGCTTCATCAATTCTTTAGCAGAAAGTTTCTCTAGGGGGATTCCAGTCCGGGAAGAGATGATATGCCGTATGTCCATCTCTGTGATGGTGGGAATATTGGTAGACATTTGTGGTTGATGAAGTTGGACACGAGCCCCAGCCTCGTCAATCAAGTCTATAGCTTTGTCAGGAAGGTAGTATTCACTGAAAAATATAGAAAATAAATTATGGTTTATTAGGAAAATAGTCATGGAACAGATTTGAGTATCATAATTTGAATAGAACAACCTGATGTATTGGCTTGACAAACGTGCAGCAGCGATTAATGCATTGTCTGAATACTGGACATGGTGGTGAGCTTCATACTTTTTGCTTAGACCTTTCAGAATCTCAATGGCCTCTTCAACAGATGGCTCGGAGACATCTACTGGCTGGAAACGCCTCTTCAAAGCCGGGTCTTTTTCGACGTACTTCCTGTATTCATCTACGGTTGTAGCAGCAATGCACTGAAACAAAGAGATTGAGTTGAGCTAGTTTCTAGTTTCTACCATTGCTTATGGATACTGGAGAGGAACCATATGAAACTAATACCTTTAGCTCTCCCTTGGCAAGTGCTGGTTTCAATATGTTAGCTGCATCTAACGCCTGGCATCCAGATCCTGCGCCAACCAGTGTGTGTGCTTCATCTATGAAGAGTATTATTTCTCCTTCACTTCCTTTCACCTCATCAACCACATTCATCAATCTTTCTTCAAATTCTCCTCTATTTGATGATCCTGCAATGAGACGGCTTATGTCCAAAGAGAATACCTGTAAAACAGAGCTAGTTATTAGGGAATTAATCTACGCTACAAATATTATCTAATAATCTACTTTATATAGCTCTGGAGTATGGTAATTAACCTTCTTCTGCAAGAGTTTGAATGGGGCTCTGGACTTTGCAATGTCCTGCGCAAGTCCTTCTGCAATCATAGTTTTCCCAACACCAGGATCACCAATGAGACATGGGTTATTTTTTCTTCTCTTGCACAGAATCTGCATAACTCGCTCTATCTGCATTTGGCGTCCCATTACTGGGTCTAATTTATTCTTCAAAATAGTTCATACACCCACAGAAACAACAAAAGATGTTAGGAAGCATAGTAATGCATTAAGTCATACTGAAATTTGGGAGAGAGATTGCGTAGGGAATGCCTATGGGGGTATTGTGGAAGATTACCTGTTCAGCCAGTTTGGTCAAGTCTCTGCCATATATGTTAAGCATGTCGGTCTTAAAAGTCTTCTGCTCAAGCTTCTCCATTGTTCTGTGTGTTGAATATTTTTCTCTGAGAGAAGTATGGGTATAAAGAATGTTGCTACTTTCTTCTGTTTTATAGCATAAAAGTACTACCGAATGTCATCAAATCCAATGCTGCATTAGAGGAACCACCAGTTTCCAACACCATTAATTGCTTGGGATTCCGAAGAGTGTGTAGCTAAACAAGGTAAACAGTGATCAGTCTCCTAGTTTTCTTCTGCGAGTGCTGTCCCCTTGGCTTCCATTACATTTATCACAATTGCTTCTTTAATGGACTCAAATGAGTTGTGTTGCTTGGGTGCCTAACAAGTTCTGTCTATGACAAGAGAATATCCTTGTTTGCTAGTAACTGTGAATTGCAGAAGAACCAATGCCTTTTTATATTCATAACAGCTTGAGAGATTTGAAACTTTTGGATGTTGGCCTTCAAGCCAGGCTATAATGACTGTCTCTGTCTCTATTCTCTCTCTCAGGATGATCTGGGCCAAGTTATCTTACAAGAAACTAACAATGCCCCTCTTCAATGGCCTAGCTCCATAGTTGGGACTCTATGATCTTTTTCAAACAACTTATTTGTAGTCACATATTTCCACGCCTGCATACACAAATGCACAGTAATTGGGGAAGAAAAATGTTGGGTATATTTGTTAACTTTTGTTTTTTACTTTTAAAATTATAAATTTAAAAAATAAATAAATAAATAAATATCATGTTTTGGGTGGGGATGTGGGGATGAGGTTCTTGTCATTTAGCACTTAATTTTTATTTATTTATTAAAAAAAAGATAGATGTAAAGAGATATTTACCTTCCCAAAAATATTGATTAAGAAAAAATATATATTAAGAAAATGATTTTTCTAGTATTTGGCTTCATCATGTAAAAATCAAAAGAAAATCAAATATGATTAATTAAAAATTTATACATTTTAAATTATTTAATGTTCATATTAGGAGAGGAAAAATAAATATAAAAAGTTTGAAATAATATATAAAAATGATTTATTAATTTTAAATCTAATTTTTATTTATTTTTATTTTATTTATATTTTTTTCTATTTTCTTTTTTTTTTTGTAATTTTTGAAAATCAAATATACTAGTAAATATATTTAACATCTCTTTGTAACTTTGTATGATTATTATTTTGATCTACTTTTAGAAAGGTAAAAATTATTTTTTTAATTCAATATCAACTTTTTTTTTATGTGTTTGACTTGAACACGATATCAACTTTATAAGTGTTTAAATGATTTTATTAAAAGAATTTTCACTTCAGAAAAAAATTAATTTAAAAATGATAAGAGTATTACTCTTGAGACCTTTTTTAGCGAAATAAAAATTAATGAAGAAATCGAGTGTTCGAGAGCTTTTAGATCTAGCACTAAAACACTCATTCTTGTAGGTTATATTTGATTTTGGAAAGTATTAAGGAAATAAAAATAAAACGTTAATAAAAATGGTTTTCTTATATTTGGTTTTAATATAAAAAAAATATGAAAGAAAATCAAATATAATTAAAATTGGTTAAAAATTTACATATTTTTAAACTATTTAATCTTTAAGTAAAAAAATAAGTTAAATGAGTTTGAAATAGCACATAAAATAATTTATTGATTTTAATCCTGTTTTATTATTTTCCTTTCTTTTTTTTTTCCTCTCATTTTTCCTCGTATTTTCCAAAACCGAACATAACTTTAGAATTCTAAGAGTTTCAAAGTGACCATTGTTCCCACCATGATAAAAACAAGCAAAGATTGCTTTAATTGGAGAAGAATTGTATCTAATAGCGGTTCTTCAAAACAAGTGGAGAGTGACTTCATTGTTTGACTTCTAATCCAGTAGGGCATTCTTTACATTGATCATAGATTAACGATCTCTTCATTTGGCTTTCAACCCAATCTTACTGTCATCCGTGAAAAGGCAAAAAGTTAAACAAGAAATTCTCGTACTCATCCCATTTAAATTTTTCATCACAACATGAATCAAAATACGTTTATATAAATGAGATAGAATCGAGATAAGAATAACCTATCTAGACCCACCCATCCCATTATTCTCCCTAATTTTAATGGTTTGACATCCATCTCAAACATAGTTTCCTTTGTTTCCTCTCATGAAACAATTATTAAGGACGGATTGGGAAGTGCAGGAGGATAAAAAGCAATCAATCTCCTCGCTTTTTATGTAATTAATTAAGCACCTTCTTATTAACTTTTCCCTTCTTCGTGGTAAATTTCAACGGGATCCACATGCACCGGCTACAACGTGTCACATGCCAGCTCTGCCACCCATAGTTAACAACCTTCTGTTGGTATTCCTCCTTATACTCTTACCTTACCTATGAGGTCCTTTTCACCTTTCCTTTTTCTTAAATTCGCCATGGAACAACCTGACTTTACAACAACCCCTTCTCTCTCCTATCTTTGTCTTATTATTAAGGTGGTAAAAAAATTAATATTTTCGTCCAATCACCAGTTGCCCTCTAAGAACATGATCGGTGAGAGGAAAAAGAATATCCATTTTTTTTTATTATCATAGTATTTAATTATCCCATGATTTATGTAGTTGTGAGCAGACGTTCATGTCTTGTTAGGTGTGCCTAAACTGGAGATGACACCGTGTCTGGAACAAGAGAGCTGGATCTGACCTGTCCAAAAATAAAATAATTTTTTATAGAATTTCCCCCACTGTCAATTATTTATTATATTTAAATTTTATTAGGCAACGATCAACCACGTTTGATTACAGAATATTGAAGTCAATATTTTGTGTCTCCAGAATCTTGCCAAGTGGGCTGGGCTTTGTTTCTGGATGATATTTGTGGGCCGTAGAGCCCAGGATGGTTTACTCCCCTGGTCAGGGGATCCACTAACAAGTGACCACGTGTCAAGTTGACAACGACTTACTGATTGGATATGTCGAAGCAGGTTCCATGCAGGACCACGTGGATCCACGTGAAAAGCCATGAAATAGAAAGGGCTCGCACACACGGAATCCCAACCCCTTCCGTTAAATCGGAAAAAAAAAAATGAGGCCCATTCCAGCACCATGATGATGCGTAACCCCACATGTATGATCCAAAGGACGCACAGTCACCAAAGTGCTCGAACTTAATTTTAATGATAGAGAGTGCTTAATCTAATGCCCAACCAACCCCTCACTTTGTGGAATCATTTTGGGTGTCTAAGGCTTGTCTCCAAAACCTCAATAAAAGGACAACCTTCTATTTTTCTTAATTACATGATTCTATTTATTTTACATGTTTTGCTATTTTCTCCAACCGACCACCCTATTATGAATTATCTCCTCATCTTATAATATACCATGAGAGCTATTTTCATCGGTGTGCCAGTAGAAGTTTTGATAATAATATGTTATGTAAGTAAAAATTTTAATGTTAATAATATTAATTTAAGAATATAAGAATAAAATAATCGAATAAATAGAATAATTATATAAAAATACATAAAATTTTAATATGATTAGACTAACCATACCTATCATATATAAAAAAAAGATAAAACTATATATAATTATTAAGTTTTGAAATACATCATATATTTTCTTTTATATCATCATCCAAATATATATATATATTTATTTTTATTTCATAATAATTTTTTTTTATAATTTAAAATATTAATATAATATTATAATAATATCTCGATTTAAAAAATATTCTATATAATCCATGTACTTCTCTTTAATGATGGGATTTGCTGCACGCAACAATCTTCGCCCTTTATTCATAATCCTATCCTCTGCGCTTTTCGTTACGAAAAGCAATAAAAGAGTTCCCTCTCAAATCTCCTTTCATAACAAAAAGTGAAAAAGGCCTCACACTCTTCGGGAGTAGTTAGTTGTTACCCACCTGTCACCACAAAATTATCTGACAGAACATAAATGGATTATGAATGTGTACAGCAGATGGGGGGCAGTGAATCCAACATCCCTGATCTCTAAACTCATATCCAGAGTCCATCGAACGGCCCACAGCCCTCCATCATCAGAGCTCGGAATTGCTGGGTGGTAGGTGCCGGGTACCCATACTGATGGCAGTTACTGTGAAAGCGTGGCGAATTTTACCTTTTGCTGAGAGCCCTTCTCAACAGCAATCAATAAAAGCAGCGCACCATTGAAGAAAAGAGATCCCAACACGGAATGGCCTGTAGCCTGTAGGCTACCCTTTTGTAGGTTTTGTAGGTTTACTTTGACCTTTATTTTATCCATCACCGATTCACCATAATATATATTCATGAATAAAGTTAAAATAATAAATAGTCGGTCCAATGAATTTAATTGGGAGGAAAGAATCAAATCTCGCTGATGATATGTGTACTTCTTTTGACTTGCATATATCACAATATTATTTGCGTAAAATCCACTCCCACTATGGTGTCCCCGGTCGCCGCCGGTTGACGGTGTTTCTTAAATATTTTAAAGATAGGTCAAAATAAAGACAAGTTACGATTCGTTGATTAAGATCAAAGTTTTATGGATGGGGAGGACGGGACCCAATTATAATAATGGGCTATGAATCTGTCGAAGACAAATTGTCACCTTAAATAGTAGATCCTGCGATGATATATACCAAATTCCGTGGAAAAGAAAGGGAAAAAAAAGGGGGAAAAAAAGGGGTTGAGTTGTGATCATTAAATAGGACAGGTCCTTGGTGGTGCGAGTCTTCTTCAAGTCGGCTCTCTCTGCATGGAAATGTGTGTCCAGTACAGCTGCGAAGACGTTATTCATCTCCGTCTTTAAGTTCTCTCCCTTTCGTTTCGCTGTTTAAGGTTTAAGCTCTTCCAACGGCCTGAGATCCGCCGGAGTGTCTCTCTCGCTCGCTGCCCGCCGACATGGTGCTCAGATCGTTATCCAGGTCTGCACACAACAGTTTCTCTCTTTCTACTTGTCCGCTTTCCTTCACTCCCTCTAGGTTTTGAAGTCGATTATTTGTCTGATTCTTCAGAGAAGTCAAGTGGATTTGCGGTGATTTGCTCCGAAATAGCGTGAGATTTGCTTCGACGACGAGCAGCGGTGGAAGGTGAGAGCTCATGATCGACTTTTTATTCATATTATTTTACCTGCTGTTAACCCCGTAATGGTGTTTCTTGCTCTGAAACAAACCAACCGCTTGGATGCAGCAGCAAAGGTAGGGGTGTTACAGTAATATAAATGTTTCTCGTTTCTCAGTCTGGTGAGGCTGGTTACCACCCCCCTCAGCAAATTTTTAGAGGAAGGTTTATTTATTTTTTTTTTTTAATAAAAAAAAGAAAAAAGAAAAAAGAAAAGACAAATGTTCAGAAGTTCCCTTAATTGGGTAGTCCTTTTCCTACCTCCAAGTGTGACAAGTTGTCAGAATGTGTAACATGGTCATAGCCTATATCTAGGAAAGTTCCCTTAATTCGTTGTGAGTGGTCCCTTTTCTATCATCAAACGTGACAAGTAATTAATCAAACGGTTAACATTTTTACAAGTAATTAATCAAATGTGCAAGAACTTGTAAATTAAAAGTCAACCACATACACCATCCACTTCCAGGTTTTGGACCCCAGATTTTCATTTTTCTTCTATAAATAATGAATAATAAATTTATAATATATAGTTTGAGACGTGATTACTTTTCCACTGCTGCTTGAAATGCGCCAGATTTCAGGGCTGTGTCCAACTTTCTTAGCATGAAACAGGTCATCAACGTCGGTCACTATTGATTATGCCTGCCCTTCTGTCTTTGACATTTGGTTATCAGTCACATTGTCTTGGGGTGGATCCGGAGAAATGGTCCACACAATTATCCACCAAAAATAATTCATCCGATTGATGGTTTTGATGGGTCGACAGTTAGCATTATTATCCTTATTCTCATCATGAATCATGAAAATTCGTTTCTTCGTCATGTTCCTTAGCTAGCTTTTGTCTAGAGAAGACGACCAGTTTTGTCTTATATCCCATATTTTCGGATGGAAGGCGATTGATTGAAAATCTGTTTGGTCTCAACCCAGGCTACAAGGCAAAGTAGCTTTGATAACAGGAGGAGCAAGTGGGCTTGGAAGGGCTGCAGCCTCTGAGTTCATCCAACATGGAGCCCAAGTCATTATTGCTGACGTTGATTCACAGCAAGGCCCACAAGTCGCCAAGTTTCTGGGCCCGGAGGCCCAGTTTGTCTGCTGCGATGTTTCGGTTGAGGCCCAAGTAGCAGAAGCAGTAGACACTGCCATGGCTAGCCATGGAAAACTGGACATAATGTTCAATAACGCTGGAATAGCTGGCAAGGCGATCCCACCGGGCATTGCTGATCTAGACCTAGCGGAGTTTGATCGGGTCATGGGTGTCAACGTTCGGGGTGCCATTGCGGGGATTAAGCATGCCGCCCGGGTTATGATCCCAGTGGGCTCAGGTTCCATTCTATGCACAGCTAGCATTAGTGGGCTAATGGGTGGGCTTGGCCCACATCCGTATTCCATATCCAAATTTGCTATTCCCGGAATTGTGAAGGCCACATCATATGAGTTATGCCAGTATGGGGTTAGGATCAATTGTATATCACCATCTCCTATTCCCACACCGCAGGTGGTGAGCCAATTATCGATGTTCTACCCGGGTGCGACACAAGAACAGATAGCGAAAATGGTGAATGGGTTGGGGGAGCTGAAGGGGACGAAGTGTGAAGAAAGTGACATAGCTCATGCAGCCTTGTATTTGGCATCTGATGAAGCAAAATATGTAACAGGACATAACCTGGTGGTGGATGGAGGATTCACATGCTTTAAAACTCTTGGGTTTCCTTCTCCTGATCAGGTTGTGTAGTGTCATGATCTTCTTTCTTCACGTTTCTCTTTTTTCCGCATATGGTTGATCATTGTTTTGCCTACCTTTTTTGTAACTTTGAAGGAACAGATTTGTGTTGAAAATTTGGAATTTGTCTGATAAACACAGCAAGAAATAAATACAAAATAGCATTACTATCAAGTCAATAATACAAGGCACGCCTTGGCTAACTGCAACATGTCAACTCCGGCTATTTTGGTTGTAGAGAAATCTGAAACCGTCCTCTTTTTGGTTGCAGAGAAAACAAGTACATCGTGAAAAATTGGCCGCTTCTCCAATAGGTCTCTCCCTTCATCCAATGACAATAAATCCTCTTGATGCAAATCCAAGGGTTAGAAATGTTTTTCAATGTTCAATTAATCATTCAATGGCTCGATTTGAATTTAGATACAATCCAACGGTTCAAAATATTATACAGCATTCTTCGACCTTCCAACTGCCATTTTGGGTCAAATGTTTTCTATGAATTCCTCATTTTCATCTATTTCAATCCACAATTCATGGAAAGGATCTCAAAAATTCATAAATTTGGGAGTTGTGGTTAATGTCACCAATTATAAGATACATATATTTTTTTTTACAATAAATTAAATAACTTTAATTTGTGTGTTATCACTTGTTTTCTCTCTCTCTCTCTCTCTTTTTTAATTTGAAGTTTTTTTTAACATTTTTATGAGTTTTCCATGAATTTTCATTTTATTGATATATTTTTCTTCAAATTACCCTCTAATATTTTAAATATTTTTTTGAAATTCTTATAAAATCGAATTATGGATATATTGTATCCTTTGAGCATGTGAAAAAAAAAAGTCAAAATCTTTTCGGACTTATCAATGCCAAAATGGAGAGGCTTTGTTACAATACTTTATTCAATTAGAGTTAAAAGTTAAAGTCAAAACTCATGATTTTTTTTTTTTTTAAAATAATAATATTGAGAAAATTTTATTAGATTTGAAAAAAAAAATTATATAATCAAAATGAAATTTTTACAAGAAACAATATTTTTCTAATTTTTATATTAAATTTATTTTTAAACTTTGCTTTTTAAAAAAATAAAATAAAATAATTCAAATTAACATAAAAACTTTTATGCTTTTTCTTTTAGCTCTTCCTAAATCAATCCAAATAGAAACATGACCTTCCAACTGCCATTTTGGGTCAAATGTTTTCTATGAATTCCTCATTTTCATCTCATTCAATCCACAATTTATGAAAAGGATCTCAAAAATTCATAAATTTGGGAGTTGTGGTTAAATGTCACCAATTATATGATACATATATTTTTTTTTACAATAAAATAACTTTAATTTGTGTGTTATCACTTGTTTTCTCTCTCTCTCTTTTAAAGTTTTTAAAACATTTTTATGAGTTTTCCATGAATTTTCATTTTATTGATATATTTTTTTTTTTCAAATTACCCTCTAATATTTTAAATATTTTTTTTTGAAATTCTTATAAAATCAAATTATGGATATATTGTATCCTTTGAGCATGTGAAATAAAAAAAGTCAAAATCTTTCCGGACTTATCAATGCCAAAATGGAGAGGATTTGTTACAGTACTTTGTTCAATCAGAGTTAAAAGTTAAAGTCAAACTCATGATTTTTTTTTTTTTAAATATTAATATTGAGAAAATTTTATTAAATTTGAAAAAAAAAATTGTATGAATCAAAATGAAATTTTTACAAGAAACAATATTTTTCTACTTTTTATAATAAATTTATTTTTAACCTTTGCTCTTTTTTAAAAAATAAAATAAAATAATTCAAATTAACATAAAAACTTTTATGCTTTTTCTTTTAGCTCTTCCTAAATCACTCCAAATAGAAACATGACCCTAGTGGCGGTCGGTGTTTGGGGTGATGTTTATCAACTGGTGGACAGCTAAAGATGGTACCAAACCTTAGGGCCAATCCAAACTCAAAACTCAAAAGGATATCCAAAGGGAAATGATAGGGGAGGCGAAGGAGAGCCGCAGAATTTGCAAAGATGGGGTAAGGGTTTGGGGTGGTCCAATTGTCCAAAGAAGGACAAGGACACAAGCTTGATTTTAAAACTTAAATGTTGGAGGGAGTGGGGGAAGTAAATTGAATTGAGTACAAAGGTTAGCTCTCAAGCTTGTCAATATATCACGAGAGGTGCCACTCAAATATTAATGACCTAATACCATCTCCTCCTTCCGTAGCCGGAATATACACCCACTTTACCAACTTGTCAGTCATAAACTTACTGCTCCTCTGCCAACCTGTCAATTGAGTGTGTCCAGAAAGAAAAAAAAAAAAAAAAAAAAATCAAAATTTTCATTTTTCAGACACATTCACCGAATTCACCTCTCTTTCTTAAACTCTTTTTGGTTTGGTAATTAATGGTGTCCTTGAGTATTTAAAAAACTTTTCGATGGTGGGTATTTAATCCTTTTAAATTATTTTTTAAAAAAATTATATAAATATTAAGAATAATTGAAAATAAAAGAAAATATACTCAAAAACATTATAAACAAATTTTTATTTTAAAAATATCAGGAAATTCTTCTAAAACCTGTTATAAAAAATTGTCTTTTTGAGAACTTTTTCGGAAATGTTTGCAAATATAGCTTTAGTAATTAATAGTATCTTTATGATACCATTATTATTGTTACTATCATAAATCTTCTTAATTTGATTAAAAAAAATATTACAAAATATTTAATTTATTAGAATAAAAAGTTTAAAAATGATGTATTTTTCTTTAAAAAAATAATAAAATTGATTAGTTGATGATATATGTACATTTGAAATGTGTTTGGTGATTAAGAGAAAAAAAAAGAGAAAGAGAAAGAAAATGGAGTCAAGAAACAAATATTTGATGAATTGGATTTATTTTTCTTCTTTCTGAACAAAGTTCATATCCTTTTTATATACACAAAGAATAAAACGTTATGTTTTTATTTCCTAATTAATTTGTTGATGCTAAATGATCAACTAATTTATCAAATGTTGCTGGCTCAAAAATGACTAACATGATAGAAGATTTTGGAGGGGTTGACACGGCTTGAAGTTTCTAGAATTGTAGCTTCTTGTGTCCTGTTATTTAGAGAGATCTGCGATAGCGTCTCATTACAGATGTCATTTAAATCTTTTCTTATTATTTTATATTATAATCCTATTATTTATGTTTTTATTTAATAATTTAAATTTTATTATATATATTTTGTAATTTAAATTATATTTTACGTAAATATATTGTTTTTTATATTACTTCGTTAAAACACCCAAATTTTATCATAGTCTTAATTATTCGACCTGAATTTTAGCAAAGACCTAAATTTGATGATGCTTTTAATTACTCGGATATTTAGCCGGATAATTTGGAAGAATGGGCGACGGATTGACACAAAGAGCTGGCGTGGGGCAGCTTTAAGCTTCCCCAGACGTGAAGCAATGTCGAGCGACGACAGTTGTTTCGAGACTTCAAACTTGGGAAGCCAAGAGTTTCCTTGTTTTTTTTTTTTGCTAACCACTATGAATTTGGCGTTTATTAGGACGATAACGTTCCAAAATGTGTTGCATGTTTGCCACGTGTCTTATAAAGGTCTCCTCACCATACGTGAAATCACGTGAAGAGAGAAGTAACCCACTCTCATAAAGTTGAATATGGTGTGTGCCCTGAATTTGAGGTTGGCTACGCCACCCACCACAGTCGGTTTCCCTTCTCTCACCTTCAACCTCGCTCTCTCTTCTCCTTTCAAAACGCCCCCAATTGCCAAAATCTAAGCTCATCTTTAGTAACTATTTTAAAAAACAATTCTATAAACAAAATTTTTAAAATTTATTTTATAATATTTTATAAAATTAAAATTTATTTGAAAATAAGTGAAAATAATTTTTAAAATATTTTATTATATATTTTTCAAAACAAAAAATAATTTAATTTTCAAAATATATATTTTTATTTTTAACTTTCAATAATAAAAATCTATTTTTAAAAACAATTATTAAACAAACTCGCTGATCCTCCGACCCTTGTTGAACTCCTTTTTTTTTTTTTTTTGTCCCTCCCAATCCAGGACGGTTAAAGTTGTCTCTTAATTTTGTCCACATCCCTAAATAATTTCTAGCGTCGGAGAGAGACAAGTGTAATCGAAGCAGGACAGGCGTTGAACAACTGGAGAAGTGAAAGGAAGTGGCTTGGGAATTAGGTGCGGTGAATGGAAAGGAATCACGAGAACCTCGGCTTTCCTCCCATCAAACTTATTCCAATTTACTCTTTTGCATGCTCCCAATGGCCACGGCAATGGCCCATGGGAATGGGCGAGGGGCGGGTGACTCATTTTCTGTTCAAAAGAAATATCACTAAGAAGAATAATAACTCCTCGAGCCGTAACAAAATTGTGTTTGAGGCTTTGTGGAGGAGTTTAGACAAGCTGTCGAGCTCATATCTTGCTTTTTCACTTGCACTTCACATGAATAATTGAATATGCATGTCAGCAAAATTTCAAATTGAAGGATGAAAATGATTTTTCATTTTTATGTTAATAATTAATGGGAAATAAATAAATCTGGGGTTTCATTGATAAGTATATCATGCAAGATGTGGTGATGCCATTAAAGGGAGGGTGGGCCGGGAGTCCTTCCGCCTCTAATTACCTGATCGCAGATGAGAAATGTAGAGATACGATGACAAAGGAAGAGAGCGACCCATATCCAGAAAGGACCCACCACTTGAAGTGTCCTATTTCAGACAGCCATGTGGGGATGGAAGTGGACCCACTTTCACAGCACACTTTGTTTTCATCTCAAGCTGTACATCTTGCTAGTATGAGATTTTAATATGCTCCGTGATTGTACAGTACATCACTTCAGAACATGTATTTCAGAGTGATTAATTAGGGGCAAGATTTTCACTTAAAACATAAAAGCCCCTTGAATGGATATATTAGTCCCATCAAAAGCTCTTCCTCTCAATTTAGTAAGGAAGCCAAAAGGGATTTCTAATATTGTCTCCTACATTAATAACTCCTATGTGTTAGTAAAATCATTGAAAATGTAATGATTTTATTATTAATTTTTAGGAAAATTTTAGGTATAGAATTTGTATTCGTGAAATATGTAAATGAAATAGCATTGAAATCTATATCGATAGAAATGCAAAAATAGTGAGATCTAAATATAAATTAATGAACATAGAGGTTTGTATAAAATAATAAGATTTAAATACATATATGATATGATATGATTGGTTATTTTTTTTAATATGTAATGATGTTGAAATCGAGATTATCATAATAACATAATCCATAGAATTTAAGCACTAAATGACTCATTTTATAAATAATTATACGGGTTTTTTGAAATTATTGTTCATAATAACATCCGTCAATTTTCTTTTAAAAATTAGTTCGGAGCTATATTTCAAATACAAATTTAAAAACATATTTTCAAAATATAATGTTTAAAAGTGTACTAAAAACCATACTTTCAAATAAAAATTTTAAAGAAATTTTAGAAAAATAAAAAAATATGGCAAAAAAATCCATTTGAAAAAATATTTTTAAAATATAAGAAATGGTAAAAATATCTTCTCTATTTGGGAGATTGTGTTGTTTGTTTAGACAATAAGACGGAGAGGGAGGAGGAGAGGAAAAAGAGAGGGAAATAGGGAAAAAAGAGAGGAAAGTGGGGTAGTGGGGAGGAGAGTCATAATAGCTACTTTTAAAGGGATATATATTTGTACATGAGGGGCAGAGTTGTTAAAAACAATCAAAGCTGCAGCAGAAACCAGAAACAGATAACCACGCCAGCGGTCTCAGTTCGTTTCCTGTACATAACGTTCAAACTTTGGAATCTACAAATCTCTTCAAAACGATGCACTGAAAAAGCTACCTACCTTTTTCCTCACAGCTCCTTTCTCTCTCTTTCTCTTTCTTGCTTGCTTGCTTTCTTTCTTTCTTTCCTTCTTTCTCAAATCTCTCAAAGCAACTTCAGAAATGCTGTCCAGAGTGAACGGCGTCGTCTGGATGGATGGGGATGACGAGGACGCTGTTTCTTGGACCAGAAACAATGAAGTTGAGCCCAAGGACGATGACATGGGGGCCTCTCTTTCAACCTTCAAATCCATGCTCGAAGGTGACTGGTACGTCAACAGCAGTATGAACCCGGCTCACCAAGATATCCACGCCATCCAAAACCACCATGATATCAGAGACATTGGTTTTTGTTCGAATCCCTCTGCGGCAACTGATTCTCTGCTGTTGCAGCCGCTGGACTCCTCCTCTTCGTGTTCTCCCTCACCGGCGTTCACTCTCGACCCCTCACAGTCGCAGCCCTTCTTGCCCCCGAAGTCGTGCTTCTCTTCGCTGCTCAACGTCGTCTGCAGCAACCCTTTTGACAATGGCTTCGATTTGGGCTGCGAACCTGGGTTTCTCGCACCGTTACAGGGAATTCAGAGCTCGAATTCGCCTGGTTTGATGGGTTTCACCGGTCTCAGTTCGCAAACTCAGATGGGAACTCCCGAGCTCAGCTCCAGTTCCGAGTTTCCGATTTCTCGTTTGTTGCCGGCGTCAGACAGTACTGGAAGCTTAGGCGCTGGTTTTACTCCGACCGGCTTTGAGGGTTTCGATGGTTCTGGTAACTCCCTTTTCCTCAACAGGTCCAAGGTTTTGAGGCCGCTCGAAGTTTTCCCTCCAGTTGGCGCACAGCCAACTCTTTTTCAGAAGCGAGCAGCGCTTCGACAAAGCTCCAGTGCGAGCGATAAATTGGGGAATTTAGGGTTTTTGGGTTCTAGAAGTAGTGAAGTACAGACGATGGTGGTTGATGGGAATTGGGGAAACAGAGTGGATGAAGAACTGGAGAAGAAAAGGAATAAAAATGAAGAGGAAGAGATCGACGAGGGGAGCTTCGACGTCTCGGGTTTGAATTATGATTCTGATGAGCCCACCGTGGATGAGCTCGCCAAGAACGGTGGAAGTAACTCAAATGCTAATAGTACTGTGACTGGTGGAGATCAGAAAGGGAAGAAGAAGGGGCTTCCGGCCAAAAATCTTATGGCTGAGAGGCGGCGGAGGAAGAAGCTTAATGACAGGCTCTACATGCTTAGGTCTGTCGTGCCCAAGATCAGCAAGGTAATCAATTTCTATGGCACATAATGGTTTTCCCTTGAATAAATTTATTAAAAATTGCTTCATAGGTTTTTCTTGATAATCTTCAGTTAGTGTATATCATCCTCTAGATTCTACCATTAAGATATATGACACTTGCTCTTGAAATAACTTCCCTTATTCCATTTATTCTAGCTTAATGTTTTTTCCTTTCAATGTTTTCTCTTTTCCTTTAGGCTCCATTTGTTTCTGGAAACTTAAAATTGACTTCATTTCTTATCATTTTTTAACCATTTCCTCCTTCTTTGAGAGAAAGAGCCAAATAGAGTTGTTTTGGAAGTTATGTAACCAGCATGTAAAGTTTAGCCGTTATATTTACTTTTGAAGTAATCTCTCATGGAAAGGATATGCAAAGGACTATGAGAATTTATGTGGAGGAACAACACCCTAGAAGAAATCCCAGTTAAAGATTAAGTTAATCTTTTCATTCTCAAAAGAAAAAAAAATGAAAATAAATTAAGCTGCAACTTTATAATTTTGCCATTGTGAATCCAATGATTCTAGGGAAGACAGTATCTGAACTGTCTCAAATCAGGGATCATTTGTGGTTTCTTCAATGACACAATCGCTTTGGTGTTTTTACGTGTTTATTAATGTGTCTATTACTTGAACTAATGCTCAAATTTGCAGATGGATAGAGCTTCTATCCTTGGGGATGCTATTGAGTACTTGAAGGAGCTTTTGCAAAGGATCAATGATCTCCATAATGAACTGGAATCAACCCCATCTGGCTCTTTGCTGGCACCAGCTTCTACAAGCTTCCATCCTTTGACACCCACACCCCCTACCCTTCCCTGCCGTGTCAAAGAAGAGCTATGCCCTAGCTCATTGCCAAGTCCTAAAAGTCAACCAGCAAGGGTAAATTTCATTAGTTTGATGCAAGTAGAAATAAATTGTCTTATTTTATTAAAGTTTATGTCCAGTCAGTCCTAGAAAAAATAGGTTCTACAATTTGATCGCACATCTTTTAGTTTGTCATGCTTAATATGTTTGTAAATTGCTTTATGTTTGAGTTGAAGTCTCCTATTAAAAATCACTCTTACGTCCTTTGGATGTCTCACCTACCTAATAAGGATACAATGTGAGAACTCAAATCAACTTGGTAACCAAGAAAACAAATGAACTATAAAATGGGTGTCGATGCTCAAATCTGCTTCCCAAGGGAACCGTATCAGTGTGCCAACACAGCAAACCTTCAGTTAATTTAATATATCAAGTTGATTTCTTATTTAACTGATCACCAGTAAATGACTTGTATTTGTACTTGAAGCAGTCATCTTTTTAATATATAGAAGAGATGCTGATTAGCATGGATGACCAATAAATGGTCCTGTTTTTGAAATTGCTTTTTCCTCTTCATTTGATGATCTGATTTGTGTAATAAGCTATATAGCACCTGGATGATAGTATTAATTTCTGAGACAACCTTGCAGATAGAACCTATTAATTAAAACCATGGAATCTTTGCTTGGTGAGGCCCACAAGCAGGTTATTGGTCCTGTATCACAGTAATTGTTAAGTCTGCAGTTGGATCCTGTCCTTCTACTTAATGGTTTTGAGATGGAGCCCATAATATGATTTATGTGGCTTTGGCATTCAGTGGAATTGAATTTGATTTTTCAGCATTTAAAATATTATTTGTTATGTTCTCCTGAATTGATTCATGCCTTAAATGCAGGGAATTCCTTTGAATTCGCTAATTCTGGACTTATTTATTTTGTAGGTGGAGGTAAGGGTAAGAGAAGGAAGGGCTGTAAACATTCATATGTTTTGTGCCCGCAGACCAGGTCTCCTGCTCTCCACAATGAGGGCTCTGGACAACCTTGGATTGGACATCCAGCAGGCTGTCATCAGCTGCTTCAATGGGTTTGCATTGGATGTATTCAGAGCTGAGGTATACTTCTTCCTTTATCACTACCTTTAGGTTCCTCTTTGTTTAATGCTTTAGTAAAGATTCAAAATAAAATATTGTATAGTATGTTCATGGTACAATCTGTTTCAGTGATGAATGCCCTGCTCTCATGCTAGGTACCTGTATGAATGCATCTCTCTGCTTCACACAGTACTGGTGTTGCGTGCCAACTTTTTGATTTAACTTTTCCACTAAAATAATGCAGGATACGGAATATACCATAGAAAAATTAGGATTTAAACTTGTTTAGTTGCATTGGACTCTTAAGGAGGGCTCTTCGCAAAGAAAAGTCCATATAGATGAAAGCAGGTTTGAAATTGAGACAAGGCCTTTGTTGTTAAGATATGGACAAAAGTCCTGAAAGTCTGAGCCTGCCCTTTCTTTGTTTCTTTCCATAAGATGCTTGTCCCCCTACCATTCCTATACCTATACGGTGTTCTAGCATCTGTGGTTCACATGCTCTGGACTGAGCGTTATAATTTTTTCTTCTAGGTGCCTACAAAGATGATTTCTAGAACCTCACTAATTTTGGTTTGCTATGCCCATCCATTGTACAGACTTACTCACTTTGCTTGCTCTCTCAAATTTTAGTCACAAGGTTGTGGACAGTTGAAAATGAAGTCATCCCATGATTTTTATGTATCTTTTGGAGGCACAAATCCATTTTGTTTCCTTGAGAATAACACCATTACCAACATTTCTAAGTATGGATCTCTCATCTCCCTAAAGTCATTAGTAGTTTTTAGTTAGGTTCCACTGACTTCCAGTCTATTGACTAAATTGCTAGTCATCTGTCATTTAAGATGGGTTCTACACTTCATCTACAAATTGGGCTCATTGTAAAATGCTATAAGTAAAGCTCAAGAGACACATTGAAATCCTATGCGGCATTATGGGTCACTTTCATATTCATGTTGCATCCAAATAGGCCCTATGTTTCCATACTGTGATCTGATGGGGATTGGTCTTTGTTTTCTGGAGTGCAGCAATTTTGACTAGATACAGTCCTCTAGACTTTGATTATTTCTCTGTTGTCTATCAGCAATGCAGGGAAGGCCAGGATGTACTGCCTGAACAAATCAAAGCAGTACTTCTGGATTCGGCAGGCTTCCACGGTATGCTGTAGCTCAAACGCCCGAAAATGAAACCCGCTTACAGATGAAGGCACTAACTGTAGTTCTATACATCGAGGAGTTCATAAATGCAGCCCTCTTCTCATTTCCCAGTAGTACAGGCTGTGTTCAGGCCAAATTCAAGTAGGTCAGCAAATGTTAAATGAGAATGGTAGGTTGGATAAATTGTCAGCGGGATATGTTTTCTTAGTCATGCTTTAGAAGCATTGAAAACAGTATTTTCGTTAGTAATTCCAGCTTTTAGAATAAATTCTCCTTTTGATTGATGTTTTTCTTCTACTGCATTGGTATTTGCTCTGCTTACCTATGTTTTAAATTTTTATTGGTTCATGTGCCTGATTTGGTGAGGCTTTTGAGTTGACATTTCCTAGTATGATCATAGCAAGTAGATATCCTAATCAATAAGAATCCGTTTAAAGTGATTCTAAGAAACATCTAGAACCCGAAAATTTTTATCATCAAAGTAGTTGTTTTCTAGTATTTTTTAGAATCATTGTCAAACGAGTTCTAAATATGATTTGGGTTAATGTTTAGAATGATCAACATGTATCCACCCTTTTAATTCAATCATTCAACTTGGGAAGCATATGATCTTTGTTCAGCGCTGGGTCTTCTCTGGGCTGCCCCTTGATTAGGATTTAAGGCAATAAAGCCAGTTTGTCTCTACATACTGGTTGGTTAGGGGTGTAATCCAAAAAATCAACAAATTGGTTCAAACCAATCAAAATCCATCATGTTGATTCGGTTTTCAATAATAAAAATGATATAAATTAATGAGTTTTGGGTTTAAAACAAATGCAAATTTACAATTGGGCTGAGGACTAAAAAATCTCTAAGTTAGATCGAAATTGATTCATGATAATCAAATCAAAACCAATTTTAAAATGTTGGATTTGATTTGGTTTTCCATTTCAAATCTGATTAATTTCATTTAAAAATATATATAAAATCAATTATATTGATTGATTTTTTTAAAAAAGAAAAAGAAAAAGAAAAAATGGAACCAATCTAATTTACACCTGTAAGGGAGGAACCCAAATCAGAGAAGTGTACTGGCGTAAATACAAACGAACCCCTACGGGTGGTACCCAAATCAGAGAGGTGTACACGCGTAAATAGTAAATACAGAGGAGATGTGATGGTATACCGTATACTTGACTTGAGTGAAGTAAATAGTGGGAAATCCAGTGACCCAAGCTGTTGGATGCGTATGTGGCTAAAGTGGCTTTGAGGCCAGGTGGGTTTCCCACCAAGCAGGACGGGACATGTGATCTTCAGTCTTAAATTAATTTGGAGTTTGGCATTTGGTGATACGACATTTTAACTGTTTTGCGACGGGACCTCGTCAGCAAATGGGACCCCTCTCCTTCCATGGAAGACAACGGATGAGACAAATGTTGAATACAAAGGAGAGGGAGGTCACCGCAATGATTCGCTCTTATTATAGACATAATGAGTCCACGCTTTAAATTTTTAAAATGCATGTATCCAAGAATTCATTACATCTATCTATATATATATATAGATGGTAAGTTGATATCATTTAAATGCTTTAAGTTAATTAGAATAAAACCTCATACAACCATTTTTTGTTTAAATGAAATTTTTACAAATTTTTTATGAAGCATACAAGTATTTTGATTATTTGAAAAATATTTTTTAAATTATGAATATTATTTAAATTAATAAATTTGTTGAATAATTTCGGCCAAATAGCTTGATTATAAGAGAAAATTAAGATTATTTGATTGTATAAAAGAAATGAAATTATTCACAATTTGTAAATCTAACCTTCAACTTTTTTTTTATTTGATTAAAAAGGTAATTAAAAACTTAAATTTGAAAATTTAACCCTCTATTTTTTTTTATCAATTTTTTATTATATAAATAATACTTTCTTTAAAAAAGAGTTATTTTTTGAATAAATTTAGGGGTTGTTTCATCTTTTCTAACTATTTCACTTTTCTTCAATTTAAAAAATATTTATTTTGATAAAAATAATCACTTTTTTCTTGTAAAATTAATTGAATTGTTGAAGGGTATTTATGAATATATATATATATATTTTTTCAAGTTCAAAAATGGTAGGGGTTAGATTTACGAATTTGAATCTTTCCGGCCCTCTAATCAATTAATTCAAAAAATTAACTATTTGATAATCTATGTTAAATCTGTCCTCGGGCAGAGCAAACCCACAAAGAGAAATGGCAAACAAGATATTTTGTTGTGTCATATATGGAACCAGCCAACGTGTAAATACAAAGAAATCAAGCCTTCGTGCTTGGTAATACACGTGGATTTTGAAAAAAAAAAAAAGTTATTGGTGGATTTGTCGGCAAAGCAAACCAATTAAAAAGAAATCAATAATTGACGCTTTGTCCATATTGGCGCAATCTTGGGCCACCCAGGTCTCAGCCAAATCGGAACCGTAAATTTAATTTGAAAGGGCAAAAACATGGAAGGGATCTTTGAATCAATTCTCTTTTTTTTTTTCTTCTAAAAATAGTTTTAGAAAACATTTTGAAAACTTTTGTGTTATATGCAAGTGTACGCTACCTTAAAATGAATAAGCCATATTTAAATTTTCAAATAATTATTTTTTTCTAAAAATTAATGAAAAAAATATTTAACAATTATTTTTTGAGAATTTTTTTAATAACTTATTTGAAAGTGTTTTTAAAAAGAGTTAAAAGTACTTCCTAGTTTTCGAAAGTGTTTTTATATGGACATGTGAAACAAATGACACATGTCATTTAAAGATACAAGTTATCGTTATGACAAATGTGGCGCTCTATACTTATATAATATCTACCACACAATCATAGAAAAAAAAAATCTCTCATAATGATGTATTTGATGTGAAATTACCATTTTTATAACTACATGGTTGTAAAATCCCCACCACACAATTCATATGGACGGACATCTCAATGTAACAAACATCTAATACATCAGTTTCGTAACCAATAGTTGACACATTAATATTACAATATTCATAATAGTTATCTTATGCATCTAATGAAGAGCTATAAAACCAAAGCAATCCTCTCTAATGGGCAAGTGAAGACTATGATCCATTTATATCTTTCAACTTCTAGTTTTATATGATTGATCTTATATTAAGAGAGGGGTTGGCTTGACTGGCTCTCCCTCCCTTCCCCTTAATCCCAACATTCTATATTTGTAGAAATGCTAGTTGAGGAAATTTTGAAGGATGATCTAAAGAATTATCAAAGAATGAAATAAATTGACATTGTTTGTGGGAAATGTCAAAAAGTCACTTAGTTTGCCATAGTACATGTACTCTAACCAACAATCTCGAATTTGGGACCCTCTACAACTAAAGCATGTAAAAGCAATCCAAAAGAAACGAGGCTCTAGCCTAAGAGAATGTACAACTAAGACACAATTTGAACGATATTAACTAGCACTCTAGCGTTTACTCTTTCCAAAAATGTAGTGTTTAGGAAAATGATCAATGACAAGAAAGGAATGAGAGTAAGACTCAACCAACTCAAAGCAATCTTAACCTACTTGCTCACCATCACATGACAGTTGCACACCTACATGAAGTAGAGTAGCCAAATTGTATTCACCATTGTAAGCCTTAGAGCCCATAAGACTACTAATGGTTCAAGGAATCTCTTCCACCCTTTTCACTGAGAATATCTTGGTGGAAGAAGCCTTAAAGGGTTTGTTGTTGCCAAGTTTACATGTTCAATGGAACTTGTGACCCTCTTGAACATCTACTATATGTGAGCCAAATGATGATATTAACTCAAAATAATAACTTGTTATTGTGAAAAGTTTTCCATTCTAGCCTATAAAGGCAAACTTTGATGTGGTTTCACTTATTCTCGCCCAAGTCTATTTCAAACTTTGAAGAACTAGTGTCAAAATTCACTGCCCAATAAATACACTCTATTTAATAAAATAAAGGGACTAGAGGCATTATTTTAAGTGTGAAAAACTATAGGAAAATTAATACACATATACATCCATCGGTTCAACGTTTGAACTTTCCCAAGTTCAAGAATGTATGATCCAAGCTACAATCATATCTTTCAAATAATAATTGCCAAAAAGGTCTAACCTCTTTAGATTCTTCTCCAAATACTATCTAAGGCTTATTTTCTAAGACTAGAAAATACCTTATACTCAAAGAAGATCTCAAATTTAGGAAATCTAGGAAATTAACCCCAATAATGGCTCATCTCATTAGAGAATTGTTGAACTAGGCTCCTCACTTGGCCTTGAGCAAAGGAAAAAAAACCCTATGAGATGGACAAAAGGGAAAAGAGTTGGAAAAAGTTCTGATCCCCATTAGAAAGCGTTTGACCCCTCTTACATAATTATAAAACCTTACAAAGCAAACAAAAGGGAAAATGATAAATCATGTATTTGTCAATAAGATAGGAAAAACCATGGAAGAATATGTTGATGATATGCTAGTCAAATTTAAACAAAGGGTCGACCTTTGTAGGCATTTAGCATAAGTTTTCGTTATATTACAAAAATCTTAATAAAATTGACCAAAATGCATTTTTTGAGTATCATCAAGAAAGTTTTTAGGCTTCCTTATCATACAAAGAGGGATTAAAGCCAATCTATTCTAAAAATGTCAAACATTGACCATAATCAATTATGAGTATGGGATGCTTAGTGGCCCTCAAAAGATTCTTCATAATGATAACATATAAATGTTGTCCTATCCTTGTGTTGCTAAAGAAGGAATCTAGGCATGGATAGAATGATGCATGCTTAGCAACCTTCGAAGAACTAAATCAATACCTAACCACTTTGTCTTAACCAAGGATGAAAATATCGGTAATCACAGATATATCGGTACTTCGATTTTACGGATATATCGGATATATCGAGGATATATCGGATATATCGAAGATATATCAACGGATATTTTGGAAAAAAATATCGGTAAGCTTAAAATTGTTAAAAACCCATGAAAATGTAAGGAAAACCTCATAATAATATAATTAGAAGTATAATAGACATTTAAAAGTTATTTTATTGAAAATTTTGATATATGTATAATATGATTTATCATATTTGATAATAATATCGTATGCATCGATAAAAATATGAATTTTATAAGTGTACATTTATTATTAAATTATATTTAATATTATGATATTTGATTATAATATGTCTAATTTTAAAATATGTATTAATATTAAATATGATCCATTTAATTTAATTGTATTAAACAATATAAAATAAATTATGATATATATATATATATATATATATATAATTTTTTAATATTTAATTAATTATTAATGATATTAAAAACATTATGAAGAAAATTATATAATTTTTATATTTTTGGTAATTAATTAAAAGAAAATTTTGCATTTAATTATAAAATAATTATAATTAATTTGCTATTTAAAATATTTTTTTAATATTTTCTGTATATAATGAGTTTAAGTATATATAAGTTTAGTGCACATTATATAACAAAGGGCAAGTTAGCCCAGATGGAAAAGGTTTGAGGTTCAAATCCCCTCGAAAGCAAAAAGGGAGACACTGTAGCACATGTCGATACCCTTCGATATATGATAATATCGCGACATTTTCCTCTTTGGTCTTAACAACACTAAAGTCAAGTGACATCCTCTTACTATATCCAACAATTTAACTCTAAGCTCTTAGCATGGTGTACTTATTAAAGAAAGCCAAAGGGGATGTAAGAAGCCCATTTATTCACAAGCAAAGCCTTAGTAAGCTCTAAGCAATAACTCTCTCATTACAAACGACTACTAAGAGGCTAAGACAATACATTTAGGTCTATACAATTGAATTAGTGAATAAATGGACACTCCAAATGATCTTAGCCAAACTCGATGTCTCAAGACACATGATAAAGTGATTGATAGAACTAAGTGAGTTAAATATTTGATACATGACAACGACATCTTCAAAAACCCAATTATGATAAATTTTGTAGTAGACTTCTCAAATGTGGTCGGAGCTAAACATTACAAAATATATGAACTCAAAAAACAAAGTGGAAAATTATTTGTACATAGGTCATTGACCACCATGCCCACTAGGGTAGGAGTTTGTGTTGTATCCCTCAAGGAATAAAGATGAAGTAAGCCATCCGATTGAGATTCAAAGGCACCAACAATCGTGCAGAACACAAGGTGTTGTCAACCAAAGTATGACTTGCTTAAAGCATACAATCCAAAATATTAGAAATCTATGATGATTCTCGATATGTGGTTAGACAAGTGATAGAAGTCCTTGAAGCACGTGAAACACACTATGAAAAAACATGAGTAAAGTTAAGATGTTGGTGTAACGATTTTAAGAAGAAACTTCAACTCAAATTTCGAGGGTTTTTAGTCAATAATCAAACACCCTGACCATATGGATTTCTCGTGGAATTTACTAAAATTCTCACATTAACTAATTTTCCAACATAGGCACTATCTCATAAGAAAGTTTAGTTCGATTTTAAAAACATTATTTTAACTATGTAAATATTTGTAGAATTGAAAAAAAAAAATTAATTTTTTCTTGAATTTATTTATAAAAATTATTGTAGGGATGCATAAATTTTTATTTTTCAATAAATAAATTATATAGTTTAAAAGACATAGAAGTATTACTCTTTATGTAATGTTTATTTTAATATGAAAAATTAAAAATGATATATATTATCAAATTAACGAGAGGCAAAAATTTTGTTTGCCTTCAGAAGAGGAAAACATTCTCTCCGGGGGACCATAAATGATTTGATTCCAAAGGAATCAGGCTAAGCCAGTAGTTTATACGCCCACGTTCTCGTAGAGAAATATGAAATTGCAGGCATGGCGTCTGATTCAAAGACCAGTGTCCACTCTCTACATTCAAACATCGTGAGCCCATAGTTAAGCCCCAATAATGTCTAAGAATATTTACGATCACGGGCTGTTCTTTACACGAACTCCTACAGCCGTTCGATATGAGATACGTCGTTCTCTCATCCAGATCAGACCCAGTTTGTCACAACGCTACGAACGAATGGGCTGTCAATATAGCAGAGTAATAATGCGCTCTGTTATAGTTACATCAGATTTCATCTCAGCCGTCCATTGCAACAGAAAGTTAAGGGTTTCAAATATAAAAAACACGCTTTTTGAATGGAAAAATGGAAATTTGGGCTATATATGTTGAGGGGGCGCCGCCCTGCTGCTCCTCGCGTCCCTTCAGAGCTTTGAAGCTTACTGGTCAAAATAGACCGGAGAATAGGAAAGAACCTTGGACAAATCTAGAACTAAACCCAGACGTTCTTTCTTCGTTTGAAGCTGCGTCTGGAGAGCTGCTTGTTGCTATTCTTTCTCGGAGCTCTGTTTCAAGGTACGCTCCAATGTCTATTGCTATCTCGTTCTTTCATTTTATTTCAATGCCTGAATTTTTTGGAGGGTTCTTCTTCTTTCTTTTTTTCGGCATTTCTGTGTTTGGTTGCCCAGAAAATGGCGGAAAGAAATGAATAAACCAAATGTTAGAGTCATGATTTATGTCGTTTCTTATTTGATAGAGAATCAAAAGTTCTCAAAAAGTCCTTGTAGCTGCAGTTGTAACTCAGTCCGTTTGAAGATTTTTGTTTAATTTTCGAATTTCTCCTTTAGTGTTCATTGTGCAAATCTATTAATCAAGTCGCGGAATGTGCAGGTCGTCTATTAGATCGAACTTGAAGACAGGTCTCCGAATTTTGAAGGTCCCTGAGGATTTCTATCATAACCGAATACTGCATTTAACATTTTTCTGTTGTGCGAGCATCATTCGTCGAAATAACTTATTTTGTAGTCTGATCCATTAGCTGAGAAATAGAACATTGAAATTCTTGAGCTGATTTAGGATGGCGGGTGCATTGCATTTGTGTGGTGTTACAACTCCCAATTGTGCGGTTTCCTCAAGAAGATCTTTGCATTGTCAACCTCTGTGGTCACAGCGGCTTGATTTTACCCTATCTGTGGCTGGGGGTTCCAGATTGTGTAGAAGTGTAAAAGATTCTTCTAGAAAAAATGTTTTGAGAGTCTGTTGCAGCGGAGGATCTATAGACGTACTTGAAAAGAGCAAAACTGAGAATCAAACCACTGATGGAGTCACAGAGCAATTGACTATCGCCATGAAGTTTGGTGGCTCATCAGTGGCATCTGCCGAGAGGATGAGGGAAGTTGCTGATCTTATTCTAAGCTTCCCCAACGAGAGGCCTGTCATTGTTCTCTCTGCAATGGGAAAGACAACTAACAAGCTTTTACTGGTACAAATCCTCGTTATGCTTTTTTCTTTTCTTTTCTTTTTTCATTTATTTCTTCTTTTGCTTGCATGTACTGTCTTTATGGAATAATTCGTTGCTTATGTGTTAGGCTGGTGAAAAGGCTGTCAGTTGCGGTGTTTCTAATGCATCCTGTATTGATGAGCTGACCTTCATAAAAGAATTACATCTCAGGTAAAAGGTTTCCTTGACCTCCTTTGAAATTAAGAACCACTAAGAAAAAAACAAAACATCTTTGATCTATAAACATCTAATTCCTTAAAGTTTGTAAATTTTTTTGGAGTGAGGCCTTTGAGATTTGTTCTAATAGTGCATCATTTACCTTATTCAGGACTGCAGATGAGCTTGGAGTAGACAGTTCTGTTATTTCAGGTGAGTTTCTATTTTTTATTCTGAATCGAATTTTGTTTGCTAATCTAAAGAATTTGGACAATGATTTGTTGTATCTAAATCTCATATATCATTGTTCTCTTAATCACCTAGCCTACATGTACCAAACTTTTATGGGTAGCTGTAGCTGGGTTCTGGTTGAGCTCTACATTTCAACCAAGCTAAACTTGAACAAGTCCTGCAGTGGGTTTATTTAGGTCCCTCCACTAGATAGTATGCTTTCCTTTTATTAGGAATAGGGGGAATCGAAATTTAATACAGATTCCTTAAATTTTGTTCATGTGAACAATTTCCATTTTACTTCTAATCCTATATTCCTAAAGGTTTTCTGTCTTCCTAGTATTTGTCTCATTCTCTTTTCACTGAGCTGATGGTTTAAAGTATATGTGCTATCTTTAATTCCTGATCTGCCTCACCATGCCTGTTCAGCTAATTTTTGTTTAGTCCTTACTCCTGTCTCTTTTGGCTCTCATGCTTTTGTGGGTATTAAAAACGTTTTGCAGCTCACTTAGAAGAATTGGAACAACTTCTCAAGGGAATTGCTATGATGAAAGAGTTGACTCTACGCACAAAAGACTATTTAGTTTCATTTGGAGAATGCATGTCAACAAGACTTTTTGCAGCATACATGAATAAAATTGGTGCTAAGGCCCGCCAAGTATGTCATTTCCTGATGATCTGCTTTCTGTATTTGCACACCTGTGTACTTTGTTAACGATATTTCAGATAATAGCTAGTTGTAACGTTGCATACTGTTTTGTAGTATGATGCATTCGATATTGGATTCATAACCACAGATGACTTCACAAATGCTGACATTTTGGAAGCAACTTATCCAGCTGTTGCTAAGAGGTTACTTGGTGATTGGATTAGTGATCCTGCAATTCCTATTGTTACTGGCTTCCTGGGAAAGGTTTTTTCTTCTGGCTAACTGCTTTATAGATTTTCTCAATGAAAAGATTGCAGTGTCTACTCCACTTGAATGGGAGTTCTTTTGTAAGGTTTTTCAACAGATGCTATATGTAATATATATATTTGCTCCTGATTGTAGGGCTGGAGATCTTGTGCAGTGACTACACTGGGTCGTGGTGGTAGTGACTTAACAGCCACTACCTTAGGTAAAGCTTTGGGCTTGCGAGAGATTCAGGTCAGTGCAGATGCTTAATGCATGTGTTTAAAAAAAAACAAACCTTATTTTTCTTTCTAGTAAGTGAAATAGTTACATGTTAACAAGTCAATGGAAACCTTATATAAGTTATCTAGAGTTTGTTTCGTCATACTTTCATATGATCTTCCAAACTGAAAAAAAAAACATGAGAATCTAATTTTTTGTTTATTACAGGTTTGGAAGGATGTTGATGGTGTTTTGACATGTGATCCAAACATATATTCACATGCAAAACCTGTTGAATATTTGACATTTGATGAGGCGGCTGAACTTGCATATTTTGGTGCTCAGGTATTGTAACTCTAGCATTTGGTTTGAGCGTATGGGTTGCTGCTACCCTTGTTTGTTAATCCAGATGTTTTAGGGGCCTCATTCTGAGGCATCTGAATTGCTGGTTATAGGGCCAAATTTCATCGAGGTGGCTTTTTCAAATATTTTAGTTACTTAATCTGAATTTTCCAAGTTTGGTTGACATTTTAAATTATTGGCACAAAATTTGAGCTGAAGTTTTGAATAGTAAATGATTAAAAGAAAATAACCAAATAGCCACCGATTTCTGGGGTAATGCTAAACTTCTGGAAACAGTCAGACTCATTTCCATTTGTTTTTATTCCTGACTTGTTTGGTGCACCCTATCCTTTTCCAAATCCTGCTAGCCCAACTCATCTCCAGTCCTTACTTTATAGGCTGTGGTCTACCACTACCTGTTCTGGGAAGTTTTGGTTTCTAAATTTATCTTGTCTTCAGGATTCATGTAGGAGTTGCCTTTTCCTTTCAGAGCTGAAGATTTCTTAGCCTACTGGTCTAAATTCATCTTTTCATTTTGCTATCAAAACAGCAGATTTAAAAGGTCTTAACTATGCATCTCAGTCACAGAAACACTTCTAAAAGGAAACCTTGTCCATTTTGGATATCGTGTCAAACATAGAAGTCTTCTAACTTAGACACATTGTATCCAATTATTTTATTTTTCTAAGTTCAATACATGATTAGCATTTAGGATATGCAATGGAAATTCTGGGATATGACTGTTTTGTGTAATTAAATACAAAGATATAGTTGAGCGGATAATATATAATGGGGAATTTTGGTATGTTTATAAAAAAATTGGATTGGTTCTTAAAAATGCTGGCATGATGAAAGAAGATTTTAATAACAGTACTAGTAGAACAGGAATAAGAAGAAGAAATAGGAGGATGAATACACATGAACACATATTCATGCAAGATAACTTGGTATAGTCCACACGATCGTAAAGCAATTGATTCCTTCAAGTTCGTACTTCTTTCTTCTTAGTTGATCACAAATCAAGATTGGCTGCATTAATGCCTTGTGATTTCTTGGGCTTCCACAAGATAAAACATCCAAAATTAACAAAAGCAGGGGCTCTATGAAAAATAATCATGAGTAATATAATTATGCCTCTTTTTTCTTTGTTCTTTTTTTCATTTTCACTTTTGCAGGTCTTGCATCCACAGTCCATGAGGCCAGCTAGAGAGGGTGATATTCCTGTTAGGGTTAAGAATTCTTACAACCGTAATGCTCCAGGTACTCTCATCACAAGAACGAGAGACATGAGTAAGGTTTGTAGAGCATGCTATTTGCCAAGCCCAACCTTTCTTGTACCAGAAAACTTAAAATGCATTAACTGTAGTTTTTCCTAATTTCAGGCAGTACTCACTAGCATTGTTTTGAAACGGAATGTTACTATGTTGGATATTGTTAGTACCCGTATGCTCGGTCAATTTGGTTTCCTTGCCAAGGTAAATAAGCAAAGGACTGAACTTGATGGTCTTGGTCCTGTTTGTGAAACATTTCTATTTAAATCTTCTTAAATGCACATGGTAATGTCTCTGGGCAGGTATTTTCAATATTCGAAGAGTTAGGTATATCTGTGGATGTTGTAGCTACCAGTGAAGTTAGTATTTCCTTGACATTGGATCCATCAAAGCTTTGGAGCAGAGAACTGATTCAGCAGGCAAGCGTATGATATCATGCTCTATGTTACAATTGAACATGTTGCTTCACAATTTGAATCCCCATATACATTCAGCTCTAAATATTTGTAATTGTGCTGCAAATTGGACCAAATACATGGTTCAGGTTCATTCATGAAGTCATCACTTATGTACACTGAGTTTGGTAGTATATGTATTGAAAAAACAAAGGGTGGTGACATGATCACCATGGAGCCAAATTAACTTCACCATAGACAGCATAATTGCCATTATTCTAATGTTATTGTAGTAGGATATTCTCTTGTCAAGGGAGTTTAATAACCTAACATATCTGGGACCATACTTTCTTTGAACAGGAACTTGACCATGTTGTGGAAGAACTTGAGAAAATTGCAGTTGTGAACCTTCTTCAGCACAGATCAATTATTTCTCTCATTGGGAATATCCAGATGTCCTCACTGATACTAGAGAAGGTACCGTGATGCATTTACTTACTCCATTTTGGGTTATTTTGAAGATATCTTTCCTTTTTCACTAATACTCAAATCTGAAACAATTTGATATTATGGATTGTTCTCTCTGTATGAGAGGTCTAGGGCTTTGCTGTTCCTTCTCAATTCTTACATATCTTCTTACCGTAAGATGTGTTCTCGTCTTCTTATTCTTCTTGGTAATATAGATGGAACCATAGGGTGTCTTTGAGTTGAACTCCATGTCCTCATTTGATTTCCAGAAAATTCACTTTTGAATGGGGCTTTAGAGGGACAGACTTTAGTGAGTCAGGTTTCGGAAGGAAATACACTTGAGGTTTCTCTTTCTGTTCATATGTATAGATATTCTGCTAGAAATCGTTATTAATGGACATTGACGGTCATTCTTCTTTATTGCTTAAAACACAGTCAATAACCTGCTTTTTTCTCAAGGTGTGTGTTTTTTTAGTAATAAAAATGTGGTGGCAAGCAGCTGCATTTGCACTGTTATGCTGCGATGTTCAGCCTCTAGTTTGCTGTTTCTTTGTTTGTATATATATATATATCTAATCCTCATTTGGTCTCACTTTGTTACTTGTATGTGATGGCAGGCATTTCATGTTCTTCGAACCAAAGGAGTCAACGTCCAGATGATCTCTCAAGGCGCATCTAAGGTCTCTTTCCTGTTTCCCCTCAGCTCTATTTTTTGGACTCATTTCCATACATGTTCCGGTTGTTTGCATCTGTATGTTAGCTTTAGATGCTAAAATCACTGCATAAATCATTAAAAGGCTCCGTAAGAATCAGATTCAGTTTAAGCACCGAGTTTGGATACCTGAAATATGATTAGTGGTGCAGGATCCACAGCTTATTAGCCCCTATACTCTTTTAGGTCTGTTTTCTTTTATTTATGACATATGAGTGTATTGGGGAGTCAAAACCTCATCAATTCTCATTATGTATCCTTGACATGCTGTTTTGTTTCCACAACAGGTTAATATTTCTCTGATTGTAAACGACGACCAAGCAGAAAAATGTGTGAGGGCTCTCCATTCTGCTTTCTTCGAGAGTCTCTCTGAAGTGGATCGGGAATGTCAATCCGACAACGGTTCCACTTCAGCGTTGTCAAATGGACATTGATGGGCATCACTGTTTTTTGTTTTTGCGCATAATGTTAAACCATTTTGACGTAATATTCTTCATTTGTAGGTTAATATTTGATTTGTCTGTGCTTGTGAATCCATTTTCCTCTTGTTCTAAGATGAGGAACTGTTGGACAATCTAATATTTAGTTGCAAGGTTTTAGCTGGCTATAAATGCCGTACTAGTTGTAATACTGCAATAATTGTTGCAGGCCTTTTGTGTTTTCTTCAAATAAAAAATCTGGATCTCACGTGAATGCGTTTTGTAGTTTGTAGATCTATGGATTTAGCTTACCAAAATATTATTTCTCGGGTGTTATTCATAGGAAATCTTAGTTCTTATTAAAAGGAAAATAATTTTTTGATGTTTGATTATCTTATAAAAAATATAAAAAAGAAAAAGAAAAAAGGATTAAATATGATTAAAGTTAGAAATTTGTACATTTTTAAATGTCAAATAGTAATTAAAAGAAGTGAAATAAATTTGAAATATTATATAAAAATAATTTATTAATTTATTATTATTATTTTTTTGTTTTCTTTCCATTTTTTTCTCTTGCATTTTCTCACAAATTTTCTAGAATCTAGCCTTAAAGACGAGAGCCTATTCTCAATACAAAAATTTGACAATGAAATTCTTAGATGATAGTTTGATAGCGATCAGTCGAGTGATCCACCATATGTTGTGCTTCAATTTCCTACTCAAAAGATTTTGATGTTAAATGGATAATTACTATTAGGTTATACTAACATTTGTATATTGCTCTACCCTCTAAAATAAATTTCATATCATGTTCCGCTAAGCTTCCTCGCCATTGAATATGATATCTCCTCATTTATCTCATCTCATATTATATTTGCTCAACCGGATAGAGTCATAATGGTTGGGTTAATAGAATAAGTTTAAATTAATACATGATGATATGATTTTGGAGATTTATTTATAGTTGGATAATTTTATTTTCCTTTGAATTATGGTTTTTTTTTAACACTTTCTGTGAGCAAAATGGTTTTGAAAGCTTTTTCTAGGTAGCGCATTAGTAGAAACATCAACACTCAAAAACTCTCTACTTCGTCTATAGACCGAGCACCCATTACTTTTTCCGATTCCAAAAAGACCAAATTTTGACTGAGAAAAATACAAACATGGATGTCGAACGATAATCACGTTCAGCACCTGCTTAATCGAGGTTTGAAAAAGCAACAATTGTAGCCTTGGATTGCAAATAGGTGGATAAAAGTAAGATAATTCCTTTTAATTAATTAATTTTTATTTGAGAAAAATATATATATTTTGGATTAAAAAATTGGGAAACTTGTGTTTTAATGAACCATTTGGGAAATATATGCTTTTCGGAATCCAACTTTTATGAAATCTAAAAACCAGTTTTTAATGTGAAAAATTATATCTTTTTTATGCACTCTGAACCGGTTGCATATTTTTGTACCGAGATCGCTTTTTTTTCCTCCCGTACCCACCATCCGCTTCTCCTTCCCTCCCCAGTGAAACCAGCCGACCAGCGTCATCATCAGTCGCCACTCATACCTCTCTCCGGTCGGCAATCTCCCCATTTTTCCCTTCCCTCTTTCTCTCTCTTTCCTTCCCTTTCAACATCACCAAGAGAGAAGAAGGTGGTGGCAATGGTGGAGAACCAAGGTCGAAGGGAAGAAGGCGCGGTTGGTTGCCATTAACAGCGACAACCTACAATTCTCGCGGTCATTGACGATGGCGATGGTTGAAGCACCAACGTAGGGAGAGACGTCGAGGAGGGGCAGGAGGGAGGCCGACAAGGGCGAGGGTGAGCTCACCTCTGGGTAGAGGGGTCTCTCCCTACGCTGGTGCTTCCTCTGTCGCCGCCACCATTAATGACCGCGAGAGTTGTTGGTTGCCATCATCAATGGCAACTAGCCACATCTTCTTTTCTCTTGATGATGTCGAAGGGAAGGAGAGAAAGAGGTAAGGGAAATGGAGAGAAGAGGAGATTACCAATTGGAGAGAGGTGTGATTGGCAGCCGGTGATGACGTTAACCGACTGGTTTTGCTGGGGAGGGAGGGAGAGGCAGATGGTGGGTACAAGAGGAAAAAAAAAAAGTAATCTCGGTACAAAAAATACAACCGGCTTAGAGTGCATAAAAAAATATAATTTTTCACATTAAAAGTTGATTTTCAAATTTCATAAAGGGTTGTGAAAAGTATATATTTGTCTAATGGCCCGTCAATGTGTTCTCCGTAAAAAATTTATGAAGTACTAAATTTACAAAAATAACCCCAGATCCAATAGACCGTGCCATCTACCTAATAAATAGGTCCATTCCATGAGGACAAAACCCTAGGGTAAACCCAGACGCTTATACCTCTCTCTATGGCGTGTACGATCGATTTCAGATGCTTGGATGAGGGCCTCGGCGGCCAAAAGAACAAGCGCAAGAGATCATCAGAAACTGAAATCAACGATGTCTCGATGGAGATCGACAACGATAACAACGATGATGCCTCAGCGCCGTCGGCAAAGAGGCAAGCCATACCTTCCTCCGAGAACCCAGACAAGCCCAAATACGACGGCATAATCGCCGGAAAGGTGTCCGGGAGAAAGTGGAAGCAGCCGCGGAAGCAGCGATCATCGGCGTCGAAGGTGAGTCTGAAGGGAACGACGTTCGAGCAAAGGGCGAAGCAGAAGGAGATAAAGAAGGCGTACAAGGAGAGAATGACGGAGCTGAAGGAGGAGATAAGGACGAATAAGGTGGAGAAGAGGAAGAAGAGGGAGGAGAGAGAAAAGAGGAAACAGGAGAATATTCTCAAGTCTGGGACCAAGCTTCAGATAATCAGTAACCCTAAGACCTTGAAGAAGATTGCAAAGTCGAAGCAGAGAAAGCAACTTAAGCTTGTTCCTGATAGTTTGGTTAAGAAGTAGTATTTCATTATGTACCAATACCAGAATCTTCAATTTTGGTTGTTTTTTTTAATGCGAAATCAACACTTGTAGCAGTTTTGGCATTTTCATTTTTGCTGAAATCTAATTTCTTGGGGTGATTGATATTTCTTTACCTATTTTCATTTTGCCATCTATCTTTTGTGATTTGAAGTGTTGGGTTTATTCCTATGGATCTGTATTATTGAACACTTTTGATTCAAATCAACGATAAGATCATAGGACACCCTTTAGACATAAAATCGAAGCTTTTAGGATTGTGTCTATGCGCGAATGAATACAATGGGTAAGTCTACAAAAAATGCAAAATGTGTATGGTGAGACCTTTTCATCCTCAAAGCTATCCCCCTTCTCTTTCAATGTTCAGATCTTCACCAAAAGTCCCCACAGGAGCAGAACCCATCTCTAAAATGATGGAACCTGGTTGAATCCCTAACCGTGATTTCCCGTCCTACAATTTTAGAAATCACCTTGATGGCAGCATGGCAGTCTATACAAGCTCGCAAGTTTTTCATCACCAGTATTGGTGACCCTTCTGGTGTACTGATCAGCGCAAAGGCAATTGCTAACCGCTCGCTGTGATATTTAAGAGACTGTACTTTGAATTTCTCATCTTCATTGTGAAGAGCACAACTCGTATCTGGTTTGTACCCTAGTTCCTCCATCGTCTTTGTTAACATGTCTATCTTCTTCCTGGTTTCTTCTATTTGTGGATGACACCTATCATTTGCTGAGAACATGTGTGTCTCATGTTTGATTTCAACCCAACTATAAGCCGGCAGCTTCTTAACTCCCCGGTCCCTCATTGCTTTGTGCACCTTACTAACATTCTCCCATTGCCCTGCTGCTGCATAAATATTAGACATGTTGACATAAGGAGCAGCATCTCTTAGCTCCTCCATATTGAATAGTCGGTCCGCTGCTCTTCTGGCCAGTTCTTGATTTTTATGTATCTTGCAGGCATTCAGAACTGATGACCACATGATTTCATCTGGGTCAATCGGCATCTCAGCCATCAACTTCTCTGCTTCATTGAAACGTCCACTGCGGCATAACATGTCTACTACAGATGCATAATGTTCCCTTCTTGGATCAAGTTTATAAATTTGAGTCATGGAGTTGAAGTGCCATAATCCTTCTTCAACAAGCCCACTATGGCTGCATGCAGAGAGTACGCTGAGGAAGCTTACAGAATCTGGTTGCAGACCTGACAGAACCATCTCTTTGAATGATTTGAGAGTGGCCTCAGCTTCCCCATTCTGGGCATAAGCTGAGATCATGGCATTCCAAGAGACTATATTCCTATCAGGCATCTCCTGAAAGGTTTGAACTGCATCTTTTATGGACCCACATTTAGCATACACATCTAGAAGTGCACTCCCAGAAAACACATTGGACATGAATCCTGATTTTATTATAAATGAATGCAACTGTTTCCCCAGAGACAGTGAAGCTATACTTGCAGAGGCTCTTAATAGGGTGGCAAAAGTGGCCTGGTCTGCAATTACACTGGCTTGGCGCATCTTATTGAATAATTGAAGTCCTTCTTCATAGAACCCCTTCTGAACATAAGCTGAGATCATGGCAGTCCACGGAACTGCACTTCTGTGGACTAAATTTGTAAATATCATTTCAGCTTCCTCAAATTTACCACATTTTGCATACATGTCTACCAGAGAATTTCCCACTAGAATTTCTGAATCAGCTGTTGTGACAATAGTTTGGGCATGAATTTGTCTACCCATTTCCCAATCTAATGTATTTGATGCTATACTCAACATGGTTGCAAAAGGGAACTGTTTCCTGTCAAATGTGGTGAACTGTAATTCCCGGAAAAGATCAAAAGCATCTTTATGTTTTCCATCCCATGCATAGCCTGAGATGATCACATTATAAGACACACCGTCCTGCTCGGGCATCTCATCAAAAAGTTTTCTGGCATCAATCACAGAGTCATGCTTTGAGTAGAAATCGAGCAAGGCATTGCTCACAAACACATTCCAAACAAAATTGGTCTTGGTCACAAAACTGTGAATTTGTTGACCCAGGACTATGTCATCCAACCCAATATTGGCACATAGAACTGCTGCAAAAGTAAACTCCGTGGGCTTCAAACCTGAGTTTTGCATTTCCACAAAGAGATTTACAGCTTTCTCATCTAATCCATCTTTTGAATACCCTGTTATCATTGCATTGTAAGAAACCGAATCTACTTCTGGCATTTCCTTAAAGAGCTGACAAGCTAAATCCAGACGATTAGATTTGCAATAAGAATCAACCAGAGTGTTGCCAACAATAAGCCTTGAATCATATCCCAATTTGATGATCTGGGCCTGAACTTGAGTTATTTGGTTCCCCATCTCATGACCATTGCATCCTGATAAGAGAGTGACAAAAGTCACATAATCTGGCTCAGTCCCACACCTCTGCATCTGGACAAAAAGTTCAAACGCTTCCTTAAACTGGTTCAATTGAGAATACCCACCAATCAAAATTGTCCATGTCACAGCTGTTCGTTCAACCATGCCATCAAACAACTTTCTAGCTTCACCAAGATTGCCAGACTTGACATAGCCCGAAATCATCATGTTGGTTGAGACAGTGTTCTTGTGAGGCATTTTCTCAAACAGTTGGCGTGCTTGAGATAATTCCCCATTTTTAAGAAAATCACCGACCCTGAAATTGGAGCGAGATGTGTCTGGATCAAAACCAGTTTTGACGATTCGGGCGTCGATATTGTTGACAACATTGAGGCGAAGTTTTGGAGATTGAAGGCTTGCTAGAGAAGTTAGAGAAGTGAGGTTTTGGAGTGCATTCGGTCTGAATGGTTTCATAGGAAAAGAGGACTGGAGATTAGAATATTTATATGAATAACATGCTTGCGGAGTGGGAGTTGCGAGACAGACGAATGTGCTGCTGACGAGTTTATGGGTTTCTCTTTTCCGGTACGTGACCTGTGACTGCAACCACCTCCCAAGTCCCAACCAACATTTAGCAGCCACCCCGAGTTATTAAAAACTAATTTTTGAAAACACTTTCAAATAACAATTCTATAATACTTTTTGAGTAAAGGTCTATCAGGTAAGTTTGTTTTCCATGTTTTTAAATATTTTTTTTAAATAATTTTTACTAATAATATTTTATTTTTAATAATTTTTCGTATTTATGCAATTATTTTTAAAATAATACCTAAAAATAAGTGAAAATAATTAAAATTTATTATAAAAACACTTTATTTTCATAACAAAATTTCCAAAAAAGTTTTGAATTTAAAATTTATTAAAAATGTTTTCTAACAGTTTTTGTTTTTGAAAACAAAAAATTATTTTTAAAAATAGGTTCATTTTTTTTTTTACCAAATTCAATTTCCTTAATAAAATCTCAGATATTTTCAATCTCAATCAAATGAGCTACATACTATTCAATTCCAAATTTTTCTTATGTTCATCATACCTAAGCCCACCATCAACTTCATCCTCATCCACAGCTACACGAAGCACAAATTTTCTCATGGGTTCTTGTGTTTAAGGACTTCATTTCTCTCCCTTTATCAGCTTCCTTTGGCAGGGTGTGTTTTATTCATATCAGTCATTTCAAGTTTTGTCAACTACAAGAGGCTTTTGCTCAGCAACTGATTCTTATTTCTTCCTGTTATATGGGCACGTTCATAAATTTTACATGCTGGAATGCTTGTCATGTGGAAGCATTCTCTGCAACTTTGATCTGTAAAACTCCCACCAACAATGATTTCTAAAGATCAAATATCCTTCTTATCAGGAAATTACATGTGGTTATACATCCAAGCAATACCAAGTATATATACAATCAAAACATGAAATTGAAAATTTTCTTCTTGTTTCCCTCATGATGGAGACTTATTCTTTCTTCTAGTAGACGCCCCTCTGATACTCACGCTCACAGAAAAGTCCTCCAAGATCATCGCAAGCCTCTGCCCGGAACACCCTGTAAAAAGAGACAGTAATGAGTGCGTCTTTGTGTAGAGTCTAATCACACATTTGAATGCATCATGAAGTATTTACGTTTTTGCATCATTGTACTCGTAATAGTCTCGCTCAGTGACTTCAGAAGCAGTCCTTGCGGCCCTATTTCTGGCCTCCTGTTTGAGCCTCACTTCTGGATAACAATCTGCCAAGCAGGCTTCTCCACCAATTACATCGCAGGCTTCTGCTGGAAACACACTATGTATATAGAAAGGAATGGGCATCACGTTCACAGAATTTAATAAAGAAAATTAGAAAGATAACAATTCCAAAAAGATAAAGACTTACGAGGTCATGGAGTTGTAATCAACTGTAGAAGAGTCATAGGCCGTGGCAGCTGCTTTGATTGACGGACGGCGGGAAGTGAGTGAGGTGGCTAACTTTGGAGGGGAAGAACTTGCAGGTGTAGCAAAGTTCTTGGAGGGTGTGAGAGGGAGAAGGGTGGGAGCAAAGCACAAAGCTGCCTGCATTTTGATTGGGTTTGTGTAATTTTTGGTTGGGTGAGTGTTCTGATTGCAGGGAGTTCTAATTTATAGGATAGAGGGGACGGTAGAAGAGCGAGATATTTGTGAGGGTGGATAAGGTTACTTTTGCTTTTTGAGGCCCTATAAGAGATGGAAATTTCTTAAATGGTTCCCATCGTCTGGGAGATTTTTCCTCACTAGATGATGTGAATGTCTTGGGTTTTTCTGTTCCTTTGTTCATGGAAAATATCTTAGATGCCTCGCCCCGTGTCGGGGCAATCACAATCAATAGTATGTAAATCGATCTGATGGGTGTAGTGGCATGACTAGAATCTTTAGATCATGAGATGAGGCCACCTTGTGTCAAGGGGCTCGCCTTTGATATGTTGTTCATTGGCAGTCAATCCCAAGGGAACCCCCTCCCCTGGTCGAGAACTTTGAAGGGATGACATTAAATTATAACTAAACAACAAAAAATAATGAAATAGAAAAATTGGAGTGAAACTGAAACCCCTCCTTTTTCCGCCTTTTTAGTAGTCCCATTTTGTTGCAAAGAAGCATTTCTTCAGATGAAAATTTGAATTCAGAATATTTGTGTAAAGACTTCAAAGCCAGATGAAAATGTTTCCGCTAATAGCATACAAAGAGGAGATATAAGCTTCCAATGGTATTTTCAATGTTAGCGACTATAATGGGACATCTTAAGCAAGGAAAATAAGGCAACGTTAGGTATAGCGAGTCATTAAACTGGGGTAATTCGTCCAGGTAATAGGAAGTGATCCATCAAATATGGTTTCAAAGCAGCAGCTTCCATCACTAGTTAACAATCAGAAATGGATGCGAGTCTCTTATGACTACGGTCAGTAATGTTCTGCAGCCACATATAGATACCTAAATCAGCAAAATTATTTCACATTTTTTCTTAAACAATGTACACTATAAATTCAACAAAAATAGCACAAGAACCATCATTTTTTTTTTTGGATTTTTGTAAATATGACCTTTCAATATCCACAGACTTTTCCATAAGGTTACACATACTACAAAAAATTTCCTCTCCTCTATATGTGAAAGGGTTGAGTTCCTATGATGCCTTTGACATTTTCTGGATATGAAGCACCGGACATCTGCTTGAAATTGGGACAAAGGAGTAGTGGCACATGAATCCTCGTCCAAAAATTTTGCTGAAGTTCTTCGAGAAAATGAAGATACTCAGTTTGGCCGACTCTCATCCAGCAAAATATAGGAGTACAAAAGGGTGTCAGCCTACAACTTTGTTCATTCCTTGGATTTTAAGAAGGAATGCCTCACGCATACCAAGTCATCCAATTTGTTGCCATCCATTTTGTACATAGAAACACCTTCCATTTGAAAATAGTGATCCCTCGCTTCCCTTCTTAAACTCTCAAACGGCATTGCCTCCCATTTACTGTAGTTTGAATTTCTTCTAAGATCACTCATGTCTGGAGATCCTGAAATGGGCCCACTATTCTCAGGGCCTCCATTGCCCCACACTTTACAGTTACCAAATTGTCCCAAATCTCCAGCCTGATCAGCTTGACCCTTTCGTAAGTGCAAGGCCGCAGCATGTGCTCTGCTTATCATTTCTCGACTTGGAACATCTGACCAATCTTGCTTCCTCTCAGCTCTCATGGGAGAATGAATCCTAATAACCTGACAAGCATGAACCCTAGGAATAAGTCATTTTGAAATCATAATTTGTTTCATATATACATGTATAATGTCTTTGCAGAAAAGAATTTGTAAACATATTATTTGGGTTAAAAAAGGAAAAAGAAAAATTCCTACCCCAAGGCACTCTAGGAGCTGGTAATATGCCCTTCCTTGAAGTGGATTGTGTCCTTTCCTTGGTGTAGAGAAGTATCGGGTCCTATGAGAAATATCATAAAAATAGTCAAAAGGGACAGGAAGATAAACAATATCCCATCAGTTTAACAAGCATGAGAAGAAAGCCTCTAAATCAATAAGGAAGAATTTTATGTATCAACTATAAGCATACTCAGCCAATAAAAGAAGGAACCATGCATTGAAAGGTAATTGAATGACATAAGAGATGTTATGAGAAATATATAAGAAAATGAAATGCTGACTGACATAAATATTGATGTAAACTGTTAGCACCAATGTTCTAAATAAAGACTTGTAGGATTTGCAGTTCCATATACAAGAGAAAGAAATGTGAAAGGATGTTATGAATCCTATGATAAACCATGTTAAGCGACAAGAGAGGATCCAAATACTACAAACTAAACAGGGTGTCCATTTAGGAAGAGGAATAATGTTATTATTGAACTGACCATTCTGTGTACCCAGGATCAACGGTGAAACCATATATGTCAACAATGTCACACATGGAAAGTGCTAGTTCTATAGATTTCATTCCAGTTCCTTTGGCACCTCTGCGAAGCACAATACCTTGGAAAAGATAAACTGGATTTTGAATACTCTGAAATAAGTGAAAAAAAAATTCATCAAAATCATGCCACTGCAAGAAGGATTACTGTTTCAATTAAGACATAAAAATCCAAGCAGAATGAAAAGAGAATGATTCCAAAGAGCAATGTCTTCATCAAGGAAACTAGTGTGTTTTTAACAACCCAGCACACAACAATCTCTCCATCTTCAGGCATGCAATTATTATGGCCAACCTCAAAACTAACCAAACCTCAATTTTCACTTAATTATCTACTTGGAAAATAACATATAGTTTGGTTGTTTGAGATGCAAACTCACCTTTATCATTGCATTGAAATCTCTATGGGTCACACTTTTGATGATGAGTACCTCATCATCTGCAGGAAAAAAAAAAGTACCAATCATTAAAATGTTGAATATCTCCAGACATTGATGCATGTCTTTATCTTGTTAGATGAGATGACAAACAAGAGAAAATATATATACAGAAAAAGATAATAAAGAGAGACAGAAGATCAATAAAAATATTTGTTGCTCTCATATGACCTTTGCCTTCTCATGTTCACCAGTCTAGATTTCCATCCAACAACTTCAGACAAGAAAGGATCATATCATGGGACATTCACAGAGAGTACACTAGTCTTATTGCTAAGGACATTGTTTCAATGAACCATCATGTATACAATGATATATTACAATGTCAACAAGATTACATTAGAGAGTATGCTGATGGTTCCTTGATGAAATACTCTGGAACCTTGATGGTTCCTCACAATTCCAGAATACGTTAGAGAATACTACATATAAGCATGTAGTGGAATTCTCCAAAACCTTCTAGACTACTCCAAGGATTTCCACCCAACTTTGGAGATATGTAGATGTTGTCCTTTTAGAAGCATCCCACCCTTATATAAGGGCAAGCAAGGGTTCATTTGGGCAGGGTGTGTCAGCATGGAGATATTTAAGAATGTACCCTTGAAGAAGGGGAGGATTAACAGGGGTTCTACAGTTGTCTTGTGAGGGAGTTGTTTTGTTTCTTCTGTTGTATGAGGTTTATGGGGGGGTCAGTTTCAGGGGGTTGGCTTTCTTGTGTAGGACGGTAGGTTTTTTGCTTCTTCTCTCCCCTCTTGCTTGCCTTGTGGCCTGTCCTTGTATACTTCGTGTGTACTCTGATGTGCCGTTTTGCAAGCGCTTTTAATATATTTTTATTTACCTATCAAAAAAATAAAGTGATTTACATGAACTCACCAGATCCATTGAGAATGGTAACCATGTTACGGGCAGCACCCCTTACTACAAGTCGGAAATCCCTCTTCAGTCCAACATACTTGGCGTATTTCTACAGAGTTTTCAATAAAGACAAATAAGTAATTCCATGGATTACTTGGCTATTACCTCCCAAAAAGAAGAAAGTACACACTACAAGAACATACTCTTAATCATTACAATGAAGAGTCAAAAGAAAGAGAAAACCAATGCAACTATACTGAGAATAGTAGCCATATTCTTATTACAAAGCAGAAATCCCTCTTCCAGTCAATATACTTGGCATAGTTCTACTGTGTTCATAAAAGTCAAATAAACACTCAAATGTTAATTTACCTTATTAACAGGAGCCTCATTCTCACGTATAACCACATCATGGCTATCAATCTCTTCTCCAAATTCTGTCTTTAAAAGATCTCCTGAATTTCCAACAACCGCACATGTTTGAAACTGGCGAGGGTGAAAAGGGGGTTTTGCTGGTAATAATAAATTAAGATGCTCCTCACAAAGAGTCCGATTTGAGCAATCTTTAGCTCCCCTACAAACAGAAAAATAGAAGACATGCTTACTTAACACTCATAAATGCTCACCTCATCAAGCCTAAATATGGATGAGAATAGCTAAGAAATGTGACTAATAAATGAGAAGGGAAATGTTCATAGACATACAATTGAGCTATCCTTTTTGCAGCATAGTTCAACCATCCATCTGGCCGAACATCTAGGTATTCTCTTGTCAAAACTGTAGTGATGTTACGATACTGCATTCATAATGATCTCATTGAATATTACCTTGTCAAAGTACCGACTTGTACAAATAATAATAATAATAAATAAATAAAATATTACCTGCTCCCAAAGCAAAATTGTCTCACAAACATCATAACTGTATTCCAAGGCTTCAAATTTTTTAAATTGTGTATTGAACTGTGAAGGAAGCAGAAAAGAAAAAACAAATCAGCATTTTAACATAAAACTAAATGAGTGCATAAAATAAGGTCTTGGGCTAAGAGGCAGACCCAGGTACTGTTAGTGCCTTCAGGGAACTTGAGAATCAATTTGCAGTGGTCAATAATATGTGCAGTAATTCCAAACCCTCTGTTTGCCTGCACAAAGTTTCCAAGTTTAGCCCACAATATGAACCAAAGACTAACTAGAAAGTGCACTTCAACAAATAAACTGAAACCCTATATTCACAGAGTCTCGGCAATTCAAAAAAGCAACATTTCAGTTCCCTAAAATTCAACTGCATTTGAACCTAAACACACGCAATCCTTCAGAAATCAATTGCAGATCAACACATATCATAATTCTCAACTCGGTAACAGAAATTAAACATAGCCAATTCAATTCAAAGGAATATAAAAACTACTGATCCAACTTATAAATAAAACATCAAATCATAAAATTTAAAATTGGAAGACTAACCATGCATTGCTGAACACTGGACTGGAAATCCGATAAAATCTGAATGTTGATGTTATTCGAAATCCTCCTGCTGCCTGCAACCGCCCCATTTCAGGTATGATTAAAAAAGGAATGAAAGATAGAAATCGGGATCTTAACTGACGAAACGGAGAAACTTACCGGCGAAGAGAGAAGACTGAATGCCGAAAACGAAAAGAGAGAAGAAGACGGCAGCGCAGATCAGATGGAAAAGAGTGAATCTCATCCTGTTGGAGGAGGGCCTGCTTGAAGGATGAAGAGGTCTCATTATTGAGATTCGAAGACTGATGTCAAATCAATTTTCGTATAGATCTCTGCTATAGCTGATAGGGGGACTGTGGATTGCCTACAGTTCCTGCTTCTTGGAGTTGTACCTTCTAGATTGAGAATGCCTTCCCTGTGATTCTCCGAGTGGTTTTCAATAATATACATACTTCAAATATTCTACATATTACATATTAACTTTAAGAAAAAATTTAGGAAAAATTAGAAAAATATGTATTATATAAAAATATTTGAAAAATTATGAGAAACTTTTCATTTTTTTAATAAAAAAATATATATAATATTCATTAAATTTAATATTTAATTTTTACTAACTTTAAGTTAAGTTGTCTTTAAATTAAAATACTCAAAATTAAAAATAATTTGAATAAATCCAGTTAATGACTTATTAATTTAAGTATAATTTTAGCTTTAAAGTCATCTTAGCTCATTAAAAATTAAGTATTAATTTTTATCAAAACTTTTATTAAATATAATTATTGTTTTGTAATAACTAAAATAACTCATTAATACGAAAATATATAGAAAAAATAATCTCAAATTTTTAAATCAATATTATTTCGTCCATTTAAAAATAATTTAAAATACTTGTATTTTTTAACAACTCATCTAATTATTTCATAAAATACTTATTTACCTGTCATGTCATCAACATCAATTTAATCCCTGTAAATATTTTCTTTCCTTTTAAATTTATTATTATTATTATTATTATTATTATTATTTGATATTTTTTTCCTTCAAGAAACAAACAACTCTTAAAAAAAGTTAACACATTTTTTTTCATGCCCATAATAAAAGTGAAGTAGTTTGAAAAGTGTGGATATTATAAATATTAAAAAAAAATCTCAAATAATAAAATAATAATAATAAAATCTATGCGAAAGAATGTAGTCGTCCATTGATGTTAATTACATAATAAATAAAATTAGTATTTTAGGAATTAATTATACGAATCATTAAAAAATACATATATTTAAAATTATTTTTAGATAATTATAGATAATTTTAATTTAAAATTTTTGAGATTAGTATATTTTCATATTAATGAATTAAAATTCAATTTTCCTTTAAAAAAACATATTTTAATATATTTTTTTAAAATAACATTTTGATTAAATTTAAAAAGAGATCAATTTTTTTCTATTTTTCATTGATTGAAACTTTTGACCGTTTCAAAAACCCTCATTTTAATTACAGCACAGTAATTTGCGACGGAGAGAAAATTTTCTGCACATAACTCATCGATCAAGCAGCAGTGGCAGGAAACTGTTTTTCATGCTTCCAGAATCGGCCTTACTGCTTCCAATATGAGTCGCGTGGGGATATCCCAATCACGTGCCTTCAATCAGCGTGGAAGCCATAATAAACATAAATAAAATAAAATAAAATAAAATCTCTAAGTTTTTACACATTTTTTTATTCCTAGGGTTTTCATTCACACCCAAACACACCATTTTCCTACTTCCTTTGTTTTCGCTTGTTTGCTGAGAATTTGGAGGGTAAGAATGAGAAAGATAGAGATTGGATTTATTTTATTTTATTTGTGTGTGTTTTGCTGTGATTCCCTTGAGAATGGGGCAAAAATCAACTCAAGCAAATCTGGTTCACGAAATGAACAGACCCTTCGAAGTTATTTTCTAAATTTTCATTTTCTCGAGGGGGCCTGTATTTTTGGTTATTATCTTAATTCTCCTTTCTAGAGAAGAAAGAAGTTGTTTTGTCAGATTTGATACTTGGTTTCTTACTCTTCTTTTATCATTGTGGCTGTTTGATTCGTATGCATGTCTTTGTGTTTTATGTAATGTGTTTGGCTGCACAATTATCAATCGGCTCATCATTAAGATTCATTATAGATGGTTTTTAATTTGTATGGGCTGGTGAAGAGGCTTTTGTTTTTCTCTGGTTCATACCGGTAGGCGAGGTCTCCTTGTATTGTGGAAGAGTTTAGCCATGTTTGATCGGTTTTGTAACTTTGGGGAGGACTCCTCATCCTTCTCAGGTACTTTTATTCCCTTTTAACATGATTCTGTTTCTCCTAAAAAAAATTATGCACTTTTTTTTATTAATAACTTAAGGGTTCAATATTTTATCCCAATGCTTCTTCCTAATTTAGTTGATTAGATTATCATGATGTGTATCTTCTCTGGTAAATGGTGAGGGTCACTCATGCAGCTTATTGCTACAATACCTGATTGCTGATAGCTAATAGGAGGGATTTTTCAGATTTTTGATTGATGAAAAACTTTTTATTTTGTTATTTTCCCTTTCATTTTCTTTTTCCATGTTGGTTGTCAATCTTGTGATTCCATCTTTGGCTTCTTTATGTAATATGTGTGTCTCAGCATGCCTTAAATCTCCAATGATGATTAGCAATAGAGGATTCTGAACACTCCAGAGCTTCCTTCATGTCAACATTCTTCTCTGGGGTGGTTTAATCTAAATATTTGGCAATTTAATAACAAATTTGAAACAAGGGTTCTTCCTTCTGAAATGAATAAGTGAAACACGCTGCTATACACCTTAACATTGTCGTGGTTTTGTATCTCTTAACAATTTTATTTAATAATGAAGTGTTATTTAAAAAAATGTAACCCATGAATTACTTTTAATTAGTTTCTCAATCAATTTTGCAGGCTCAAATTCATAATGTAATTTAAAGAGGGTAAGCTTAAAAACAATATATATCGCAGATATTTTTTCTTGTACCTTTTGGCTATGGCCAACAATTAAGTTTTGCATCAGAAAGTTTCTCCAGAAGCAAGAGAAGAAGAACAATACATCTTTATATACAGGAAGGGATGGATGACATTATGGGGAAGGCTCTTAAAGAAATAGAGGTCGTTAAAATGATGATTGCTAACGAGGATTACATGGGTGCCAGAACCAAGTTACATGAACTGCGGCATCATTTTCCAGCTCTTGATGGCATCTCAGGGATGATCACTGTCTGTGACATACTATCCTCTGCAGGCTATGGGTTCTTAGGTTGTGGGACCAACTGGTATTGGGTGCTTCAGATAATGAGAGCTGCAGGTGAAGCTGACATTCGATACCAGTTTCATAAATTTAAGAGACTTTTGGATCCCATCAAGACTAGCTTCCCTGGCACTGAATCTGCTCTGAAGATGATTCAGGATGCATTTTCTGTGCTTTCAGACCCAGAGAAGCGTGCAGTGTTTGATTTGGATTTGGATTCAACTTTAGAATGCGGATTTGTTGGAGAGAATCTTGTTCACAAGGAAGATATTGCACAAATTTCTGTCAGGTGTAGTAAATCTGTTTGTGATACCAGTGATGGAATCAATGAAGAGAGCAATTCAAAAGAATGTTCTTTAAAGAGGATAATAAATCAAGATCTTCTTGGCGAAATGGATCTTCACAATGCTGGAATGCCTACTCAAGCTGAGTGGACTAATGGGGTTTATGATCTCATAGAGGAGAGGGACGTTCATGATCCTGAAATACCTGCTCAGATTGAGGTCACAAATGGGATTCATGCTGATGATGAACAGAGGAAGGTGACCTGCACACAGGAAAGAAGCATGATTTCTGCTTGTGTGAAGAGGAGAATTACTGTAGGAACTGAGAAAACTGCAAACAGCATGTCCTCCTCCGTAGTTTCTGATTGTTCTAGTGATAAGTCATCTTGGTCTGTGAAATCGAAGGTTGGTAAGAATTGTTTTCCAGTTTTTTACAATTTTGAGTATATCAGAAAACCCCAATTATTCACAGTTGGCCAGGTTTGGGCTGCTTATGATGATGAGAACATGCCTCGAAAGTATGCTCGGATTAATAGCATATATAAGTTTCCTTTTAGGTTGCACATCAGTTGGCTGATACCTGCACCAGTTACTGCACATGAGAGAAGATGGTGTGAGGTGGGTTTGCCTGTTGTATGTGGATTTTTTAATGTGGATAGGAATGAAACTGTTGTTACTGAACCAAAAATATTTTCCCATATGATCAACTGTTTTGCAAGTCGAAATGAGCAACTTCAAATTTATCCCCAAAATGGCGACATTTGGGCAATGTACAAAGATTGGAAACCATTTGAATGGTGCTCTAATCCTGAAGCTAGAAAAGGCTGCATTTTACGGATGGTTGAAATCATTGCAGGTTGCTCCAACCCAACTGGTGTTATGGCTGCAGGCTTGGTGAAAGTAGAATGGTTTAAAAATGTCTTTCAAAGATTCACAAACAATGGAAATGAGCATTCTTTTCCCATCCCTGCAAAAAATTTCTTTGTGTTCTCTCATAAAGTTCCAGCATTTAGATTCACCGGTGGAGAGATGGATAGAATCTCCAATGGGATGCTTGAACTAGACCCTTTGGCTGTTCCTGATGTTCTAGACTGTATCATGGCCAAACCAGTAGAAGGGAGTTCAAGTGGTTCTCCCACCTTCCTTCACAGCTGTCCTATTCCTCCTGTGCCGGAATCATTGAATTGGAAATGGTCAGCCAACAATTTTGCTTCAAATCAAATATGGGCTGTATATGTTGGTCCTGATTCCATGCCTCGGAAATATGTTGTAGTAAACAATGTGGTTTCAGGGTCTGAAGTGTGTGTGACATTCTTGGAGCCTCATCCCAAACTAGATAACGAGGTCTACTGGGTTGGTGAGAAGTTGCCATTTGTTTGTGGGTCATTTAGAGCTGGTAAAACCACTATCAACTTGGGGATGTCTAGGTTCTCACATTTGGTGAAGTGTGAGTATAGCACAAACGGGTTTTCTTATGGAATATATCCAAAGAAAGGCGAAATTTGGGCAATGTACAGAAACTGGAACAGCAAATGGAAGCAATCTGACTTAAGTTATTACCAGTGTTGTATTGTTGAGATTGTTACAGATTTCTCTGAGGAATCTGGGTTGATGGCAGCCCGCTTAGTTGAGGTCCCAGGTTACACAACTTTCTTTAAGAGACAGGTGTTTGATGGGTTTGAGATGATCCGAACCATTCCAAGAGCAGAAATGCTCAGTTTTTCTCACCGGATAGCAGCATTTACTGTTCCGGGAGTTGAAATCCATGGTATTCCTGAAGACTCTTGGCACCTGGAGCCTGATGCATTGCCTCCCAATCTCAGCAACGAGTTAAAGCTTCAAAGGAGGTCATCTTAGAGCTTGAGTAATTTCCTCCTTGAATGGGAGAAATATAATCTTTATTCAGTATCTTCAAATGTTCATATAACACTATGTTGAGACACAGCTCAGGCGATGACACTCTTTTGGAACTTGGAATTCTTTCCATGGGCGGTTTGCTGCTTGCTAACGTGGATATCACTCAGGCTTGCCTTCTCATTTAGTGTACTTGATTTGAATAATTTATTTTAACTCGGAATCAAATTTCCAAACTTATAGCTCATCTTCATTTTTGGAATTGATGACATTAATTCAAGAAGCCATTTTCATTCTTTTGATGCCAAACTGCATAATGTTTCTCCCTTCTGAGATGCAGGCTTTCAGATAATTCTAAGCCTCATGCTAACAAAAATGAAAGAGACGCTGTATATAATATCCTCGATTGGAAGATTTCTTTTGAGGTCAAGAGACTGCATTCCAGGTGACCACGGATCGTCACTACGAGAAGTGCATTTCCCCTGCCCGACTCCGCTTGCTTGCGACGCTCTACTTGTTACTTGTGAATCCAGGGATGGTATTTTTACTTCATTGTTGAGGAATGAACTGTTAACTCTTTTTAACTCAACCAACAGACACATTTCGGCACCAACGGTGCGCTAACTGTGATGATGGTGATTTAGCCAGGATAGTGTGCTCCCTTCACTTGAAAAAAGGCCACCTAGCATTTCATGAGTACTACTTCCAACACAGTGCAATTGGGTTTGCCAATGGAAGAAAATCACTCAAACCCAATTGGAAAATCTCCAATAAACAACTCCCTTCTAATTTGTATACACAAGATGCATTATTCTTCTATTCTTTTACATGTCTGCTGCAGGCAGTCATATACATTCACTAACAGTTCATGGAGCAATATGAAATATCTAAGAAGAATAAACAAGCAAAAAGAGATATCTAATAAGAATAAACATGAGGCCATAGTCGAGCATTCGGTCCAAGCAGGATATCTAATAATAGACAAGGGCATGTCAAAGTCGATAGCATTTTTTCTGGTTTTTAGTAGCGCCGACCACCAGCAGTTGACAAAAGAATTTGACTCGATTTCTTCCCCTTTTTCCCTGTGCCAATTGTCTTGGATGCATCCAAACTTTCAACAGATTTCCCTCTGGATATTACATTGGCAAACGATGGCGTACCTGCATTTCTTGAACCTACAGAAACAGAAGTTCCGAATAAATTGAATTTTTAACTGCTACAATAGAGGAGGGACTGTAACATGCCATTTTCCATAATGCTTATTGTGATTCATGCATTTATTCAGCTATGAAGATATTGGTATATTTATGAGATATGATTGTACAAGCATGTGGTCTAATAGAAAGGAAGACAGCCTAATATTATTAGTCTTAGAGAATACCAGTCACACCAGAAGAATCGCTTGCCATACTGGTGTTATGCACGGAATGAACTTCCTCAATTTTCAAGCCTGGAGAATCATGCCCAGCTGCAAAGCCTAGTTTGGTGACATTTGAGAATAGTTTTCTTTCCCCAAGTGTCGGAGGGCTTGTCGATGTCACCACAGGACTTCCCAAAGCTGAACAAGGGGGAATATGGAAATAAATCATTGCTCACCAGTAATATTTGTCATAAAAAACCATATGATTACAATGTGTTAACTTCAATTAAAAAGAGAAAAATCCTACAAATAACACCACTACAAGAGTAGAATCGTCTAAGAAATCAGCCAACATTATCCCAAAAAATTCAAGTTCGACAAAGACCTCCCAGATTATAGCCAGGCTCAGGGAAAACATTGCTTAAAGTACAAGCTATTTAAAATCTTGGGAGGCCCAGTGTAAATCTAGGTGCAGGCATGCCACATCCACAGAAGAGCATGCTATTACCTTCAAAATCATCCATGGAGAACGTAGGGGGGTACACATACTCTCCAAATCTGGATGGTATGGGCAAAGAATCTGTAGTGGTAGCTTCAGCCTTAAGTTTCTCCTTCGTATCCTTCCTGGAAATAAGAATTCTTTGTAATTTTAATTGCTTTCCTCACAGACAGCATTTCTGTTATGACTTTACACGAGAAACAGAGAGAGAATAAATTTAAGAGCAAATAAAACAAAGGGGAAAAAAAAGGGGTAAAACCCAGGAGGTTTTTGAGAATAAAAAGGCCTCCCAAAAGGCAAATCTGAACCAGCACCATCCACCCAACCATTCAACTTTTCATGTGATAGTGATGAATAACTAACCGTTTTGGCCCAATGATTAAAAAAATCTGGAATTACAAGTGGAAAATTGCTTTGGCTACATGACAAGTAAAAGAACTGCTTCTCATTGAATTTGTATCAAGTGTACAGCCTTTAATCTATATAATACAGCTCATGTGGCATTACCTTCCTGGCAAGTTTCTTCCTCTGCCTCTCACGCTTCTTGATTTCATCCATAAAAGGAAAAAAGGCACTAGGAGGCAGTACCTCACGAAGATCAATTTCACAAAGCTGAAAGTTTTAGCGGCTACCCATTAGAAACAATTGAGACCGCAATACATATTTAAAAAACCAGAAAGAAAGAAAGCAAAGAAGTTACTAGGTACCTGAAACGTTGTTGTTAAAGAAAAATGACTTAAGTAGCGATAGCGCCTCCTCATGGCCTCTGACTGAGTCACTGTCTCTAACTGTAAAATTCTTCCACTTATTCTGCAATTAATATATCTTAGTTGCCAAGAAAGGTCACCACCACAGCACAGAACTATGGAAAGTTTAAGGCATTCACGTTTTAGTACAATCTTGCATAAAACCAAGAGGATATAGTTGAATCATATACTTACATGGTCATGTTTGGAAAAGATCATGAAATCTTATAGTGAATTATCATAATTCAATCTGTTAGAATGAATTAATGATTATGATACGAACTGTAACAACAGCATTTGGCACACACATAAATTCATTCCATAAGGTATTATGTAGCCAAATTACAACTAGTGGTACATTTATGAAAAAAAAAAACCCTCCCCATGGCAGCAACAAAAATGGCTTTAGCAATAGCAAACACTGTCAGACTGGGGTTCTGGCAATGGTGAGGATGATAGTGAGTGGCAAAGTTAGGTTGCAAAGGCAATGATAAGGTTGTTGAAGAGTTGGCAACAGTAATAGGGGTGGAACCAGCAGTAATGGCATTAGGGTCAAGCCATGAATTGAGATGCAGTGATGGCAAAAACTGTAGTCTCAGATGCATTTAACTAAAAATAATGCATGATTGTAGTGGTATTCATGGTCTTTTTGGCAGTGGCCACAGCCATGACAAAAGCATAGTGGAAGGGGTGATTATTGATAGTGGCTATTGACAGAGGTTATGGTGAATATGATGCTAGCAGTGATGCATGATGGTTGTGAAAAGGTGGTGGCAGTGTTGACATAAAGTGGTGACTTAAAAGTATTGGAAGTGGAGTTTTGTTTGGCGCTTTTAATGTATTGTTGCTCATCCAAGAAACAAAAAGATATTGGAAGTGACGTTTGCAGCAGTGGCAGTAAAATGTTTACATTAAAGTTACAGACTATGATCAATAGAATTCTACCAAGCATTAAGAAGAATCAGCAAAAAGGAGGTATCCTTCCTTTAGCGGGAAATAGAATGTATAAATTGGTAGCATATACAGTGGCAATAAAATGTTTTCATTAAAGTTACAGATAATGATTGGTAGAATTCTACCAAGCATTAAGAAGAATCAGCAAAAGGTAAATATCCTTCCTTTAGCAGGAAATAGAATCTATAAATTGGTAGCAAATAGAGTTAGTATTCTCTCAAACCTGTTGGGGAGAAATGCATAGCCTCCATAATGGTGTAAAAGACACTTCATATTTAAAGGATGAAGAATGAGGTGCTGACCATCAACTGCCTGAAATAGAAAAACAAGCAGAGCATAACTATGACTCAACAAGATCTCATTATTTGAATAAAAACAGAAATATAGCATATGAAAATAACAGACTATAGGGGAATTGAGAAGGGCATGAACAGGGACCAGCTTAGAATATCTCATGCATTTAACATACAACATAAGATCATTGATTAAATTTGGTGGTGCATGTCACTATAGGATAATATCTTCTTAGCTACTACTCTCGTCATTTAATTTTGGAAGAATACAAGATGCAATTAAGATACACCCATTTACGAGTAGCATGTAATTTATTTACATAGAATTCACAATTACCAAAGAACCTTCCTTGTCCTTTTCAATTAAGAGCTTTCAGCAGCAGAGGAGTCATTAATGCAATGACTTGTTTTGTTTATATATGCTAGTGATAATAGTAGCCTTTATTTAAATTGGCTAGTAAATTTTTCTGATAAGTTTAAATTGGCTAGTAAATGATAACAGTAGCATTTATTTAAACTAGTTACACCATTTTTTTATAGGAGCCCTTGCAAGCAGTTAAGCTTTCATGCATGAAAGAGAACCTGTTACAACAAGCACTCACTGGAAACAAATATCTAGTGTTGTGCAGCTAGTTTACTTAAAGACCATGACATAACCTCTAAGAGAGAACTTAGAAAAACATTTTTAGGAAATAGCATATTGATAAGCATGCAAATGGAGCATATTGTCTAGATTCACAGAAATATGTCCCATAGCTTGAATCCACTCCCTCATCTGACTGATGGATCCAAATTTTCATTCACTTAAATGCTAAAAGGACAGAGAGAAAGAGGACAAAGAAAAGGAAAAACTATTGTTTCCATATCCAGCACCTGGTAGAAATTGTACGAGTCATCATCCTTTAGATCTCTAGAACCACTTGAGTGCCTCTGCAAGCTCTTGCTTTCATCATAGGAAGAAGATAAAGCTCTGCATTGGCCTTCTAGTGTTTCACCCATATCAGCAGTCTGAACCAAACATTCCCCTCCATCTAATTTATCTGGTGTTAAGTTACCCAACCACTTACTTTTGTCATCTACATCAGAAGATGGTGATCCATATTTGAATCCACATGCTTCATAATCAGAACAAGCAACATTTGCGGTGGATGGGATTACATGAGATCCTGACTGACAATCAGTATCTTTAACAGATATGGTGCTCTTACAGGTCCCATGCTCATTCCAGTACTTCTTTCTCTGTTCTAATTGTTCCACTGCAGCACAAACATATGGAAGCTTCTCCAAATCATCAACAAGCCCCGAATCTGCTCTGACCAACCAACTGTCCAGATCTGATATGGCTTCTCTAACAGACAAATCCACATCTGATGTGAATATGAATTTCGAAAAGGAATCATGGACTTCACTGTTACATGGCATTACATCTGTCTCTTGTTTATTTTTCTCAGACAGAGTAAATGAATCTTTTTGCCGGGTTAGAAGCATAAACTCTGCAGTATCACCAACACAATACTGTTTAACATTCTCAATATAGAGGGTGTACAAATCCTTTGGAGATATCATCACAAAACATAGGGGGCATTTCTTCCAACAGTCACCTTTATGATCCTCCTTACCCATTAATAAGTATCGCAGAATACATGGGAAACAAAAAATATGTCCGCATGAGGTTATCTGTGGGCATAGGGGACATTCCAAACAAATGGGACACTGCACAGGCAACGGAGTGGAATACCTAACACAAATGATATCATCCCACTGTAACATTTTATCTGGATCCATCAACTCTGGTACCTGGTTTCCTGTATCTAAGACAACAAACCTGTAATTTGCTTGGAGGAATAGATCTTTGTTGTATGGCTTTATCTTCTGTTGTCGTCTTGGAGGTGGAGCCCTTGGTTGAGGACGAGAAATAGGGTCATAATGAAAATTCAGTAAGTGGTTACCATTCATCTGGGTTTTTCTTCCTGCAGAATGAGTTGTGCTTCCATGAAAATTGATAGACCCACTAGCTTGTTGGCTGCGAGGAGAAATAGTGGGTCCAGACAGTTTCCCTCTGGATTGAGTAGATTCAGACCCTCGACCAACTGAGCGAGACTGTGACCGGGTACCAGTGTTTTGGTGAGGCAAACTCTTCTTACTATTTTGGACACCTAATTCAGTCACCTGGATAGAAGGGAAAAAGGCAAAACCAAAAGCTTTGGTTAATAATCAAATAAAGCATCAACAGAATTCGATATCAGAATAGAGATCTAAGAAGTGAGCTACACAATCAGTTTCCAAAATAGCTACCAAGTTAAATGAGATACTGCATTTTGACCTGTACCCTATTCATAGTCTTTTTCCTTTCCCTTAGCAGCACTAGGTACAATCAATCAGATTCCAAATTTCAAGACAGACAATTTAATTCCACCAGAATAATCAACCATCTCATTCTGTAAATAAAAATGAAGAAGACCAACTTGTCATGGTCACAATCTCTGCTCATGCCGTTTAAACATGCATTGAAAGATCTAACTTCTTAGAAGAGGAAGATTGAACATTAAAAAATATACCTTTTTGGAAGATCCACCAGAATCTGCTGCAGCTGGAGCCAAAGAACCTATCAAAAACAATTAAGCATAAATGAATATTTTTTAATTCTCATGATAATGGCAACACATAAGACAAGAAATCAATCACCAAGAAGCTGTTAACACTGACATAGACTCAACCAAATGATAAAAGTAAAAACATCTCCTAGCTATGTTTAATATTACAAGCTTGAAATAAGCTAGAGCTACGCCCTCATCCAGGCAACTCAGTGAAGTACTCGAGTCATCAAACAGGAGGTTCCTCATCTCCTCCCAGGAGGGTGGTTGCCCTCCCAAAGGTGTACTCCACCAACATTCCAAGATACTCCTCGACGACTCTCCACATGGACTGAAAATTAAGTCATTTGGCACTTCTGAATACACTTCTTCAATTGCCATAGTTGCCTACTTTGAGTCAGATTCGGCTATCAGCTTCCTAATCCCAGCTGTTTGGCCAACAAAAGACCCTCCCTGACACTCCATACCTCAGCAATAAAGCTACTTATTTTCCTTGTTTCCCCTATAACACTGCACCCATCTTCGAGGTTCATCCTTGTCGGCCCCTAAATGCCTGCATGACTGTATTATCATGTTTCAAGTACCAGTCTCTCTTAAGCTTCAACCATCCACTATTTATCTGGATTCAGTGAATGCCGGGATAGTCTTTAAATTCCCTTCAGAATATTGAAATGTCTGCAATAAGTTAGCTGAAAGCCACTTTAATCTTAACTATTTCCTTGTTTCACTACCACCCTTTTTTTTCCTTTCAATTATCAGAAATAATAAAATATTTGGGTGATAGTAAAACAGGGAAATTTTACTACCACTCAAATATGCCGTTGAGCTGTTACAAATGTTCTTTTGTTGGCGAACAAAAACCATGAATTAGCATGCTCCTCAAAAGGGGTGCAACCCTAGCAAAGAGGAAGTATTCAAGGTGCACCAAGGCGAAGAAAGAAGATAGAGAATCAAAAACCAGATAGCTTGATCTGATTGTTCTACACCTTTGAAAGGCTTTTAATTTCTCAAATTTGTTAGTTAAACAAGGAGCAAAGCATTTGGTCTTCTTTGTTGGAGATTTTCTCCCCCCCTTACATGTCCAATGATGTTCTCCTATATATAAGAGTGTTTTTATGAGGAGGGGCTAGTTTTGATGGTTCTGTTTCTTGGGTGCTTACTACCTTCTTTTGTGCATCTTTGAAGGATTACTTATCCCTCTTGGGTTTCTTAGGAGAAAACCAGTCCCTGGAGATTGGATGTGTAGATCCTGATAATCTTAAGTCTGAGTGGTGGATCATTCCTTCTCTTTGGCACATAGATCAGTCATCCAAACAGAAAATTAGTTTGCTAAGCAAGGTGCCTCTGTGCTAGAGGAGTTTGTTGGGAATTTCATGCCTCCACAAAATTAGTTTGAGGGTTTTTCCTTTTTTTAAAAAAAATTCAACACAGCAGAGAAGAGAACTAACCATCCACAAGCATTTTTAGTAAACATAGAACCATTTGAGGTGGCACACAACAGCTCCTTGAAATACTCCTTGGCTTTTAGCTGCTTTATATGTTACCAAAAAGAATAACATTTTCTGACACATTCAGGGCATCAATTTTCTTCTTGGATAATTTTTCTTTTTCTTTTCTTTTCCTTTTTTTTTTTCAGGCCCCAAGAAAACGAGCACTTCACCAAAGAACTCCAATGCCCATATATTCCTTCCAAAGTGCATTTTTATCGTGATCAATGAGCTCCCCTGGAGGTTGCTCTGAAACAGAAAGCAGTCTTCCTCTGAATACATTGAATGCAAGGTAAGAGCCTTCTCCTGTTCTTAAAAATGTTAACAATCACAGTCTGAATCCGTTCTCTTCCATTCTGATTCGATTCTCATAGAGTCAGAAATAAGTCCAGTTAATGATACCTGGCTCTCCCCATCCTAGTGAGTGTTAACTGCACCAACCTTACGAACAATAAAATCCTATTGAACCAAATGATTCTTACCTAAAACGAATAAAGAAACATGATAGCATATACAAAGAAACTATATATATTTTGAAACCAATTACAGAAGCTAAAATCAAGGAAATTTAGCAAGAAACTGATGCTACATTTTTCTGTTTAGAGAACTGTAAAAAAAATAAATCAAAAGTTTCAATTCTTCATTAACTGGGAATTCGAGAGAACAAAGCTCGATTAATTCAGCCTAATACAACTATTAGCAAATCCAAATCAAGTTTCTCAATTTTTTGGAAAAAAACAACGGGCAATGTAATAGGAAATGACTACTTTTCTTTCTATTTTATCCACTTCTGTGGAAACCAATCGGCAGGTACGAGAGTCCTCAAAAAAACCCGCCATTGCAGCAAGTAACTACAATGGCAGAATTGTAACCACTAAGAATTAATGTCAAAATTCTAGGGTTCCTATCACCCTAGAAAACAAAGATCAAGTGAAAATTTTCAACTAAGACCACCTGAAACGTCGTCGGATGAAGCGACTGAAGATTCGGAGTCGGAGATGTGAAGCGATGCAAGGTTTTGCACGTGATTGGGGAGAGAGGGCGGAGATCGAGAGAGAGGTGAAGGGTGTGGTTGAAAGAGGATTCCATGATCGAGATTAGGGTTTTGAGAAGGAGCTGCCGAAGAAGACGATGTGGATCCTTGGTTTTGTGCGGGCAAGATGGACATGAAAGTTTGCGAAGGAACTTGGGGAACTCGGATTTCGTGTTTCAGCAACGACACCTTAGATCTTCCGAACTCCTTTTTATGCCCAAAATCACCGGAACCGTCACCGTCACCGTCACCGTTACCCTACTTCCAAGGGTATCTGGGCATCTAGACCGAACATCTACTTTTGACAATATAACCTCTAGATGTTCACCTTATTTTCAAAAATGCCCTTCCCTTTAAAGGGTAAAAAAAAGAATTGAAATGGTAGTCTAATAATTTTTTCCTAATTGGAATTGGATCCTCTTTCCCACTAGACATTGGGAATATATTAATTGATTGATTCTATACAGAACCATACGATTACGATTCATACAACTCCATATCCGCAATGAGTTTTGAACATTTTTTTAACTTTCATATAAACAATGAATTTATCTATTGAAAAAATTAATTTTATGCTAACATAAAAAGAGAATTGGTCTTTTTGAAAAATGATTTCAATATTACAATAAAATATTGTGATAAAAAAATATTGTATATATTTTTTTTTCAAACAATTATTTTTTAATAATATTTATAAAAAAAAATCCAAAAATGTTAGGGAATAAACAATATGAACATACTTTAGTGTTAGATTGGTGCCATCATAGATTCATAAGTTCGTATTCTGAACCATGTGTTTTTAAGTATTGATGTCTATTTAATCAAGAGTGATTTTTAAGAAGTTAAAACCACTTAAAAGCCAATTTCAAAATTGTTTCCGCTAGCAAGTAATTTTGAACCAGATACGAGATGTTTGTTTCTTTAATGTTTTTTTAAAAGGAATTAAATTTTTTTTTTTTTATGATTTTTAATAAAATTTTTATTGAATAAAAAAAACTAAAATATTTAATTTTTTCTAAATAAAAATAATAATATATTGATTTTTCTTTACTTTTTAATGTTCAATAAAAATAAGGTATTACAAAAACTGAAAATCTAATATTAACACTATTAAACATTAAATTAAAATTATATTTTAAAATTAAGAGTGTGTTTGACAGTGATTTCGGAAAGTGTTTATAGTATTTTTAATGTTTGAAAAATAAATATTTTCAATTGTTAAAAAGACTAAAAATACTTTTAAGAATCATTGTCAAATGCACTCTAAGTAAAAAACAACCGCCACAAAGTGTTTTCTAGTACTTAAAAGCATTTTTTATTAAAAGAAAAAATTGACATTTAAAAGATGTTTGATAATGATTTTAAGAAGCACTTCTAATATTTTTAATACTTGAAATTTTTTATCTTTTAAGTATTAAAAAGGTTAAAAACGCCTCATAAAATTACTATCAAACTCACTCCTAATATATTTTTAAAAATTGCTTTTAAAAATTTAAAGAATCACTGAAAATCATCACAAGAATCACTTTAAAAAGATTATTTAAAAAACAACATTTTTATTAAGCAATATATCATCAAAAATATTATTAAAGCATTTTTCTAGTTATATCCCAACACTAAGTGATCTTATTTAGAAATACGCATAATGGAAAATGCTACTATCAAAAAGTGGCGCTGATAAAAGAGTTATAACCAAAATGACTCCCGAACCGCCAAATATCCTTCAACTTCAAATTTTTGGAACCAAAACTTGTAGTCGATGATTGCAAAAGCACACATGGCCAACTTTTGTGCTCTAAAAACCTTCTGATGCGAAAAACCCAAAAATGGAATGAGACTTTGTCGAGCACACAACATAATTCATTTCCATGTGGAGAATGCAAGCACAAGATAATTCGGTTGCATCATATTTACATGGAAGTGGAACCTCCCAACATGATTAGTCATCTGCGTTCATGGATAATTGTCATACGATATAGAGTTATTTCAGGAACTATGCCAGAAGTTCAAAATACAACTGGGGGAAGCTCAGATGAAATTATGAGCGCAAAGAGGCACGGTCCCTTTCTCAAATTCGCTAGGATCTTATGCAGCATATCTCCCGTCTTCAGGCATCTGCGACTTCCTGAGAGGCAAGGAACTGATTTCAATAACAAAGGTGCGGATTTCCATTGGAGCTAGTTCCACGACCAGGTTCGTAGGATTAACCGGTCTTCCCCTTGCCAACTCAGGTTCTTTTTCAGGGGAGCCCTCGACTTTCCAAACCAGTCTCTTTTGCTCCATTTCTTCTCGTTCTTGATTGGCAGATAAGCTCATTTCTGTCACTTTGCTAATCTGAAGTGAAGATAAAAGCTGAACTTTGTTAGATAAAACAGAATGGTTGCTGAAAAAAGTTAAAAACAATAGATGGTTAGAGTGCATTGCTTCTACCTTCTTGCCAGGGAACAGCTTTTTCAGTTCTACACTGGACATCACAGAAAGATCTTTGTCCTCCCCAATCTTTGCACAAGTTCAAACCAAACACAGGAAAAAAAAAACAATTAAAAATTTCACAGAAATGGGGGAGGATGGTTCAGAAATGCAGATTAACTTCTAAAAACAGAATTCTTCTCTATGACATCAGGGGCTCAAGAGCACAACAAACATTCTGCCAAATTTAGTAATTGATTTGTCAAAAAATAAAAGAAAAGAACATCATAGCAAGTACTTCCAAGTCTTTGACATAAGGACATAGCTTCTCTGTTTTAGTAACAATAATTAATATCGGGTGTTAGTAAAGCAACATGTTGCCACTGCTTCCATCCTACATTAGTAAGCTCCACCTAGATTGGCTATTTCAGGGGAATTAAAAAAAACTGTCATTTGAAAAAACCAGGAACTACCATATTTTTGGGCTTAGTATGAAGTGAAGCAATGAAAAAAAGTTTCTTTTTTCACTTTCTTAACAACGATCACAGGTATTTCAATGAAGAGCTGAGTTTGGAGTGATCTGCCTCTCATCTCGGTGTGGTTTTTATCTAATTCTCGCTTGAAGAAGGGTTGCAAATTCTTTAGCTCTCCCTTGTGCTTAGTCAAGGTCCTCTGAAAGTTTGATGTACTCTTCACACACATGCTTATTACAATAACACTAGTACAAAAGGAAAATTAAGTCTTCAAACAAAGAGGATAACTTCTGATAAATGTATTAGAAGCTAAGCTTGAAGCCTTGAAATGCTATGGAACAGGAGAAACTAGCCAAAAACTAATAAAAACAAAGAAAATTATCCATGAAACCATAAATTAACCTAAAAATGATGACACAATTGACCCACATGCAATTTAGGTAAAGCAATGCAGCACACTCGAATTTATGTTTCCAAGCATTATCCACTAACCCTATGGTTATAAGAAAATTTGAGGGAAAATGCATGTGAAAGAACAAAAGGAAAAAATAGAAGGAAAAAAAATTAAGGAGAATAAAAAATAGATTTAAAGTCAATAAATTACTTTTACATGTTTTTTCAAACTCATTTCACATATTTTTCCTCTTTTATATCAAGATTAAATAATTTAAAATTCATAAGCTTTGAACTAATAAGTTATATTTGATTTTTTCATGGTAAAACAAATATGAGAAAATCATTTCCTTACTATTTTTCCTTTCCAGTGGTACTTTTGTAGAACCAAACGTAGCACAAATAAAAGTTGGAAATACCAAAAAACAAATTAACTTCATACAATGAAAGCTCAGAAATAATGCTCCTTGCAACAATTGAATGGAGTAAGAAAGGAAATAAAACCTCAAATAAATGTGCTAACCGAAGGAGAACTTTTCCATCATCAAGCTCCTGCATGGTCCAGGGCAATGAAACTTTAAAGGTGAAAAAAAAAGAGGAGGAAATAAAAGAAAACCAAGAAGCATGTATACATGAATTGGTAGTCCTGTTATGTACCTAGCCATTTAGGTAAAAATTTCTCCTAGAAGACTTTTTCTTTTCTTACTTTTCTTATTCAAAGAAAACAATAATGAAACCAAACATAAGCCTGTCTTGCACAAAGATGAAGCTTCATGTACCTGGAGAGTTATAAGAGCAACATTATCAGGCAAACTGTAGGAGGGATCAATTCCTGAAAATGTGGGTACATGAGAACTCATCCAGTTATCTCCATCCTGCAAAAAGGAAATTAATTATGTAACTAATGCACATGACTAGAAACACATGTACTTCAATAGCTTGTTTTACCTCTTCAGTGAAGGCTAACAGAAATGGAGAATATATCTCTTGGCCAGCTGAACGACGCCACTTAGCACCCTCCCCTAGGGGGTCAATTCTGAAATAAAATTTTCCTTGGATCTGCAAAAGTTAATTGAGTATGCAGGAGATTATAGGTTATTCTTCACATTGACAAAATTATCACACCCTTCATCAAAGCTAATAGTTCCATTTTGATTAGTGTTTTGAGTACTTTCGATTGAAGTGGAAAACACTGTTAAAGGGTCCCAGTATTCCATTTTCGGTCCATCACTGGTTGTGTATATTCTGATTGCAAAGAAATATTTAATTAAAGGCCCCTAACAAAAGAGGGAGCACGACCCAAAAACAGGTCCATCACAATGTATATAAAATAGTTTGACTGCATTCCATATCTGCTGGATTTTTATTCTACTTTTTTTGTTAGTTCTCTCTAATGAATCATTCAGGAACAGTTTTAGTACTTAAATACAGAATTAGTAGAAATAACCCCTAATGCCCTAATATCATTCAGTTTAACTACAGGATCCCCATATTATTCACCAGGACCAAAGCTCCACACAAGTCCAATTTTAAAAGAATTTTCCACCCTCTGCGTCTTTCCTCTTTTTCCATAGAATCAGATTAAAATAGTAAGATTCTCAAATTGGAAGAAGAAACAGTAACTTGATCTTAAAAGACCTAGAAGATGAAAATCATCAGACTAGAGAAAAAAGATGAACTGCCAGCTCCAGATACATCTCCATACCATCTGATACCATCAAGTCCAGACAGAATGAGGACAGGTCCAAACCTTCTGGCATACAACTTGATATAGAATATAGGGCCATTCTGTCCCCACCCACCGACACACACACGTCCAAATTGGAACCTTTCAATCAAAATGTCCTGGAACAGACTGAAAGTAACAGAGTTGTTTCTAACGCATAAGACGAATTTGAATATGGTGACATTTAAATTTAAAATAGACAGCTCAAAATCTCCATGACCAGAAATTGCATAATAAAAAATACATTGAGTAAGCTACTGATCTAGGGAAAGTATATAGTTAAGTATCACTAACAAGAATATCACAATGTTTTTGTTTCAGTTGAAAGTAAGAGGCAGCTGTAAGGTATTTCATTTTTAATAAATCTATGACTATTTGAAGAACAAGTAGTAAATTTATACAATTAAACTGCAAAATGTAAGGGTTTCAGGAAAGAAATATTCAAATCTGGTATAAAAAAGAAAAAAGATTGCCCCGGAAAGAGTTCCAGAGCTGGGTAACATGTGCTTACTGTTAGTCCAGTGCATTTATCATGGATACAGACTGTTTCATTAAGAGCTTCTGCAACGCCTTTAGAATCATCATGTAGCAGTCTCCTATATGATAAGAGGATTCTCAATTATGATTCACATAATGCATGAAGTTTTTACTCATCACCAGGTAACCAATGACAATTATGAATTGTGAAGGTGAGAATGTACCTATGGAGCATCAGCTCTATTTGTCCATCCTCAATGCTGGATCCACCCACAGATCGATCCACTAAAACTGAAAGCTCTGTTTTATCATCTTGTATGTATATTCCAAGATTAATCTGAAGGGAGTATATAGAATCATATGTGAAGACAAAGAAGGGATTAATAATGCAATAAGTTTCTAAATGTCATTGTGCTAAAAGGGCCCAAACCATAGGAAGGTGAGTATGAATAAAATGCAAGTACCAGGACCAGGAAAATATATATATATATATATATTATAGAATGAAATAAAAAAACCATCAATTTTCTATCTTTAAACTTGTTTTGTCCTGTTTATGAAGAAAGACTGTCTGCTGCTTCAGATATGAGCAGCAAATAGAGGTTTACTTTTATAAAGAGATGTAATCACAAGTAACAGATTTATTTAACATTTTCTCAAACTTGTTCCTCATTATTAAATTGAAGTCAATTTATTTGTAAAACCATTATTATCATGCAAAACTTAATTCACCAGGAGAATAGATCTTCAAGCAGAATTTTCAACAATTGAAAAGCTTATTATCAAAAAAGTGAATTAGGTACTGCACCACCCAATACAAAAAACTTATAGGCTTAATTAAAAACAACATACTGGGTAATAATTTCCAGCAACAGGTTGGTTCACTTTCAGGTCCCAGTCTGTTCTGTAGTCACGAATCTGTAAACCAAATGAATCATCACATAATGTTGTATAAACTGAACTAATTAGAAAGGAATATCACTTTTAAGTTTTAACAACTATATTTCTCTATGCCATGTGCTCTGAGCAACTGAAAACAAATTGTCAAAGTTGAGGAACATCAATCCTTGTTTCTGGCAATGTGAAGACACAGAAAATAACTTATTAGGATTCCCACCCAACAATTCTTCTGAGGTCAAAAGGATTACAAAACTAAATATATTGGCTTAAGGTTCATTTTTTAGTTGCATTGTCACTACACTCAAAGAACTTCTCATCCTTTTTAATTTGATTCATGTTTCAAAAAATATTTTTTTTCTGATAACAAAGAAAAGCAATGACTATATTTAGTGGTAATGGCAAGCATACAACATACCCTTTTGATAAAATCCCGTCCATTGGAATCTGTATAGAATGTTTTGTTGGTTGCCATCGTAGTTGTAATTTGAGTTGCAACTTCTTTCCCAATTCCATCATCTATAGGTATAGGTCCAACCTGATACCAAAGACACCGTCAATGCATGGATGAGGATACAGTATGTCAATGTTGACCCCATTTTAACCATTCACCACCAAGGTAAACAAAAAGAGAAAAAAAAAAAATCTAAATTCTCTACTGCCCAAGAATAAATTTTTTAGAATAGATAAATATAGAAGAAGCCAGTAAGTAAGATTACTGCAAACTCGACTTCAGCATGCTCCTTGCCCTTGTACATTCTGGTGACCTGCACATGTGTGCATCACAATGTTACTGACAAAAGCAAACACAGAATCTCTAGTAATCATAAACCAAAGTTTCTTAAATCCCACCCTGCCATGCATTATAACTTTTAATAAGGATTAAAAAGGAAAAAAAAATGCCCCACAGTGAGAACATGACTTTACATCTGACCCTCAACTTGTCATCCCTATGCCCATCCCTTGGAAGTTTTACTGATAAGAATGGTCAATGTTAGTTACAACTTTCTAATTCTCAGGTTGGTTAAACAAAATCTTCTGTACTTTCAAGGGACCTGCCACATTTGATGAGTTTTAAGCAGAAACAGTATACACAGTAATTTACATGCATATTTCAACATGTACGAAGAATCATTTTCCAGCATATCACATGAGTACGGAATAGCTTCCAAAAATTCCTGAGCAAGGTCCCCATGGCTAAATTAGCTGAATAATCCATTGTAGTCCAATCACCAAAACTATATCTCATGTATTAAATATGATTATTCATTACAACTCAGAACCTTCTGATTCAATTGTAAGCATCTAGTGCCATAGGTCCAACATTTTTTTTCCAAAACGCCATGCTTAAGTTTCACTCAGGAAGTGACCTTCACATTGTTAACCCATCATATAATTTCCATGTACTCTGACAATTAAGTTCTGGTGCTGAAAAGTGGAGAAAAACAACGCACAGAAGGCAACGTTGGGACAAAGCAAAGCACCTGATATATCCATGGATTAATCCGCTGATGTACTTCATCCAGTAGTGGTCCACGCATGACAGTCAAAGGACTCTGCAACTTTTAGAAGCAGCTATTAATTAAAAATTACCATGATGCATGTTTGTATGGGGCATAAGTACTTGGAAAACATTGTTATGCACCTCTTCTTCAGGCTTTATAACAAATGTATGATTAGGACGGAAGATATATGCTCCAGAGGCCTTCAAGAAAGAATGCAAACTTCAGAAGAAGCTAAGTTGGAAGGAGACTTTTGTGATAATTTTGAATTCAGTGCAAACATATTCAGAATATAGAGGATAAAGGGGGTACAAGAGAAATATCTATTTAAAAATATTTACCTGAGGATCTTTATCACTTCCATCATTTCCAGTGTAAAAACTGTATGACAGTTGGACAGGTTCTTTGACCTAGAAAGGTAAAAGTTATATGAGAGTACTTCCTGTATTTACTACTATCATTATTATGATTTTTATTGAAGGTGTAATCCAGTGGAAAAGAATGGAAAACAAGATTTCTACAGATAATGCATTGAGCAAAATGACAATACTAACAAAATCATTTCTAATTGAGGATAGAAAAACACAGATTGCACTGAAAGAAATTCATGGAGAAGGAAAGTGAAAGTCTCAATAAAACAGTACTTATCAAGTGCTTGTACATTGCATACCAAGCTTCTACTATTAGTATAATGTGTCATTTTTCCGACATCTGATGAAAAAGTAAGCCTTAAATTCCCTTGACCAACTTCAACAGTAGAGGTTTCCATTGCTCGAGGTGTAAATACAGATGATGTGGTCAAAGTAGAAGCTGCAACAAAAAGTGAAAAAAATAGGTTAAACAAATTCATGTCAAGAACCTGCAGTGGTTTCTTTGTTTGTTCTGCATGGCAAGTATATTCTCAAAAGTGACTGCAAATTTGCAACTTCACAAAAACCTGTTCTTTCAGCCCTTGAGATGGTATAAGTGCTGAAACCAAGAGGTGGCACAGATGCTGAAAATGCAAGCCAATACTTAGGTGCCTCACTTGGGGTTTTACCCAAGTATGCCTTAACATAGTAGTTTCTCATGCCCACATGGGCATTAACTAGAGGAAGAATCTGTGATTCGATCACTTTCCCATTAGAATCATGAACAGTAACATCCTCTTTGATGACCTACAGAAAAATTGATCCCATAAGTAGAGACATAAACAAATTGAAACTATTTAACTACATGTTAGAAATATTTCTGGAAATGGATCTTGTTCATAAAATACATAAACTCCAGGTCCCATAGAAATTATATCAGGTGCACATGAATGCAGACAGGCCAAGTTTGGTTGCAGGGAGGGGGGGTGTTGAGAGAGGGGTTAAGGCATTTGTGGTGCATAAGATTTTTATATCTACAATGTGATTTTGGAGTATATAATCCATATTAGAACCAAAAGCAGAATAATTTCTAGACCATCTGCAACATAGCTAGGTCCATAAATATATGACAGGCCCCACCAAAGTGACTGCTGGTCCTCTGTTAAGAATGCCATGCCTATAGAATTATCGGAGTGGGATAGATTAACCATTAAGTGGAGAAGCTGGGATAGATTAACTATTAAGTGGAGAAGCACTACCCTTTTTAACAGAAAGTGGAGAAGTACTTCTAGACACCTGTTCCATTGTGGAACAACGATCAAGACATCCATTTACAATTGTCTAATAACTCAAATTGTCCATCTATGTACCTTTTCTAACCCATAAAGCCATATAAGGTCATCCAGTAGGTTCAGAACTGGCGGTGCAGGATGCCAGGTTATCACACAGTTTACTTAATTGTGACTACATTGGACATCCAAGTCATGATTAATATGCAGCAGCATAACTTCTATATACAGTAAGACTGGTATGCATATTTGATTTGTTGAAAAGAAGTAACAGATACCATAAGCATTATAGTACAGCACTTTTCAGAATATAAAACACTAAAACCAGAGTAGAAGTACTCACAGGAATTCGAATTACATCATCTCTCTTCCATCCAAGAGAATTGTAGACAACAACAATCTACAGATGAGAAGATCCCCATAAGTTGATAGATTTCAAGTGGAGTAACAATATCATTCTTAACTACTTGGTGAAAGAAAAAATGAGGGATGAAATGTATCCTTACCAACTTTTTCCCATGTGAAAGATCAATCTCTGATGGAGGACAGTAACTTATATTCAGAAGCGCACACTGAAAAACAATATTCACATTTTAGACCCATCTTCACTTGAATTCAAAATTGAAAATGAAAAAGGGAAAAAAGAGAAGTCTCTCATGCAGAATTTTAAGAAATATCAAACTTCAATAATGCAGATTAAAATCTTTTATTCCATTGGATTTTATGTTTTAAGAAAGTAAATCTACAAAACAGGTTTCCAAGCATTTTTCTCCTCTTTTTGTTTCATTATTATCACAAAATGACATTTTTTAGAAAGTCATAATAAAGACAGAATGAAAGTACATTTGCAGCATAACTACAATACAGAGTATATATAATTTGCATTCAAGAGGTTCTAAGTCAACAATAAATACATAAAAATATGAGGTAGATATGGCATGTCACTGTCTGCATACGATGCATCCAGATGGTTTCAGAACAAGATAAGTGCATGACTGTGTGAGCATTTACTTCTTGATAAAGCTTATAAATCATGAATAAGCCTTGTCATCATAGCTAATGTAACTCTTTGAAAAAATGCTTGACAAGGAACAAAATGTAACATGAAAATGCAGGCTACTCAAAATATGAAGCACAAAAAGCTCACTAGCTTAAGGGCTCATAATCTTTTGCCTGTTGAAACTTAGTAGTTGGGTTTCCACATCCAGCACTTGGCATTGATTCAGCCAAACAAGCAAGTGAAGCTGCAACTAACTCTTCAGCCTGCACAGTGATAATGAGCAAGTAAGTAACACATTAACCTTAAATGGAAAAAAAGAAAAAAAAAGAAATCATTTATGATGGTCAACCATCCACACCTTGTCATAGCCCATTGACAGACGCTTTGCATAATCACTGGCCACATGTTGCTTTTCTGTACCAGTAACTGCATCATGATGCTGAGCAATTGCTAAAGCATCTGCCAGTGCATCAGTAGTGGGCCCTGAATCACTCCTCCCTTTGAAAAACTCTAGTTGCCTCGCTGCCTGTTTATTATACATCAGAAAAATATATGAAATACAACATTAAAGTTGTACTTAATGAAAGGTAGACATATTAAAAAGATGCATGAATCGGACCAAATAGTAGCCACTCATCATTCTGACATAGCGCTTGATGGCTGGTCTACTTGTAAAGTATCCTGTCCAGTACGCATTTGCACTATCTGCATATCTGAAATAAAGTGTGCACCAACTATAAGGAAGAACCAAGGAAAAGGAATCATAAGAGATCAGATTATTGCAATATACAAAAATTCAACTCACGGGAAGAAGTCATCAGTCTTGATTGGCCAGGATTCGTTGGTGGCAAATTTTGCATCAGTATATATGGACGGGGTTGAGTAGAGTGCATTCACACGCCCATCCTAGAAACATTTGAAATTAAACCATTTTACAACAGCAGAGAAATATTTGATTTTGAATTTATAAATGCAACAGAAAGAAAAAAAAATGTAAAATCATAAGGCAGAATACATTCCAACCTAATTGCCTTGTTAAAAACCACCAGTAAGGATGAAAGAAACCAGAAAGATACAAGAGAACATCACCACCAAAACTGAAAATGAATAACTACATGAACTACTACCAAATTGAGAATACAGTGCATGCACAATACAAGGAAAATGACTTCATTTGGCTAAAAGGTTAATCAAACAAGAGGCAAGACCTTGATGAGTTTAACTAACATTGAACTTAAAACTATATTGCTACGAAAGGAAATGGAATACATGCAGTGCTGGGAATGATGAGCTGATGAGTTATGCATTATAAAAACACTAGTAAGTTGTGCAAAATTGATATCTCCACCCCAATATCTAGAACTACCATAACAAATCTTATATATTAAAAGCATAAAATAAACCATTTGAATTTAGTAATTCTCCCTGATTCTTGATTAGATAAACCCAACATCAAACATGACCATCCATTTATGACGATTTTTCATAGTTTGTCAATAGAAGATGCAAATTCCCTTCAGAAAATTTTGAAATGAATGTCTTATTCTATTAACTGCAGCCTCTAATAGTACTAAGGGTGGGAACCTTGGAACCCATGAACCAAATTCTTCTACTCAACCTTGGCCCAACCTAATTTATTTTTGGGCTGACTTAGATTTCAGAAAGCACAAACCATTTAGAAACATGTTGAATCCTAAGAACCAGATACTAGGCTTTCAGTTTTGGGGATAAATCAACTAAGACACTTCCATTACCCTTTTATTCATTTGCCAATAAAAATGGAAAAACTTTTATAAGAAACTATGAAGACTAAATCAAGGTTGCAACAGCAATCCACCAAGAGATTATCAGACAAATGAAGAGGATCTTCAAATTGTGATGTCACACATCGGCAACCAAATAGGATGTCTTCATTACCCTCCTGCTTAACATAGAAAATCTGAGCTTCTCCCACCAATCCTTGAATCTCAGATAAAAACTTCAATGTCAGAGTGAGCAGTGAAAGAATTCTTCAATTTTGTTCACCTCTTTGCGGTTGTTTTTCTACTGTTACATTCTTAAAACCAAAGTTCATCTAAATTAACAACTTAAGAACTGCTTTCCTTCCTTTCCTTCCAAAGCTTTTTCAGATGCAGCTGAATGAATCATCTATTCCTTTGCAGCAAGTAAAATTTTTTCTTCGTTTCTAACACTACTTCAAAATTTCATTTCAATTCAGTTTTTCTGTGAGAAGCTATTTATTTCGTGGATAACTGCAGATAAGGGAATCTCAGTTCCCTTACATGGAAACCATATAATTGTAAAGCTATTGAATTTTATTTTGTAGATTTCAATTCAACCAAATAAAAGAAAGTTAATGAAAGCCACGACAATAATAAGAATAATAATAGCTGTAGGAAAAACATGTTGAAATTACCTTGTTGACATAATGAATGAGCTTGTCCATCTGACGGAACCAAGTGTGTGCATATTGATACTTGAAATCTGTTCCCATGGTCCACATTATATGATTTGTACGAGTTATGTTAGCCTGAGACAAAATAATTGTTGGTAGGTTCAACAGGCATAGGTCCCATGTGAATGAAAGATAAAACTTGCTTTCCCTTCTTTTCTTGGTCATTTTTATTTGAGTTTAAGAAAATGTCATTCTCAAAAGAACTTGCACTACATAAAAAAAGGGGGGAAAAAGGGTTGATTGTTATACATGTCTCCCTATGAAAGATATATGCTCTTCTAAAAGTTCTAAAAGAATCAAAATGATGTCAACCACCAAATAAGAATAATAAAAATAAAAATTTGCATTGGTGGAATAGGTCTTCCAGAAGATATAAAAGTTGCAAAGATTCCCAAAATGCTTTAAGCTTTGAATTCAGTGTTTATAAAAGTGTCCTTACTTGTTTATTTCCTTTATTGCTAGATAGAGTTATCATGATGCTGCTAATATAAAACTAAAGTGAACTGTTTTAAGTATATTATAGATATTTGCATATTCAACCAATATTTCCTTAATTTCTGTTTTATTCTTCAAGAAGAAATTTTCATTTATCTACCACAAACATTTCTTACATAAAAAATGAGGATGATGGAGACACCATGAGTGGTCCAACTAAAAAATATGCAGGTGCAGGTAAAAAAACAACTGGTCCCAGCTTACCTGTGATACTGCAGCAGCCACAAAGTCATTCACTCGATCTTGAACATTATAATCAAACAGATTTATGTCATCCTTCATTTAAAAGAAGAAAACAAATTCAAAATTGTAAACAAGCATTCATATTCAGCAGATTTGCAGCATATCATAAAATTCTTGGGTCATTGGGTGTTTACTTGAACAATAGGGGAATCATCATTAACTTCAAAATAGAAACCACCAGGGGGAGGCTCATAATTCTCAGGGAATGCACCAGCAAAAATCTGCAATTAAAAAAGGAATCAACAAAGGCTTGTAAGAATTTCCTTCAGCATATATGCGAATGGGAAAGGAAATAAACAATAGATCACTAAATGCAAGTATACAACCAAATGCAAAAAACAACTGCATGCAGAGTTACATAAATTCAATTGCATCCATGCTGAACAAACATAAACAAACCTATGTCTTCACCTGTGCAGATGCATCAAAATTCCTAGAAGCTCGCCAAACAACTTCAAGACTCTTCTCGCCTTTACGCTTGTCCCTATCTTGGTAATCAATCCGGCCAAAGTAAAGAGCATCAAATCCAACCTAAAATGGGAGATAGTTATGGAAAATAACTTCCAGTTCTATTTGTCCAACATTAATAGTCTTTCCAATAAATAATGAAGCCTTTGCCTAGTCTACCAGTGGAGGAAATAAGAGAAAACCGAAATAATAAACCAATACATTTCTTCATTACATAATTAGGCTTACTTCTGCTCCCAACAAGTAAGCCTGCACAGCAGAATGTCCAAATGGGTCAATTTGCCAACCAATTCTAGGAGTCACCCCAAATTCCTTTTTGAGAAATCGATGCCCAAGTGTTGTCTGATCAACCATATCAATGTAATGTGTTGCTGCCTCATCATGCATGCACATACCCCCATTTCTGCAATCCCAAACAAAAAGGAAACCAGTCCAAATAATCCCCACATTCAGTCTGGAAAATACAAAGAGTGAGGAGCATCCATAAAGTAGAAAAAACAGGACATTTGACATAAATATTATTAAAAATGTCACATTGAGTAAAAATGTCACTAAATTTTTATACATGAACTCCAGTTGACCCGAGCGAACCAGCTGCTTAACAATACCCTGAACTGTCTCGCTCTGATCTCTCCACCATCGCTGGAAAAATGCCTGCATCAATCAACAGGCCAAAACCATCGGTACCAAACATGAAAATTTTAAGGAGAAGAGATAAAACCCTAAGGCTCATTTTGGTTACTAAGAAAAGGGGAAAAAAACTAGTATTTGTCGAATCATATTTTTCTCATTATTTGGGATCCCAAATAACAAAAACCTCTACTCAAGTGAGCCCGGTACATTGTTGATTTGCTTAGTTGATTGACCTTTCTCATTTCCCATTCGTTGAAGCACTTTGAAGGTTTAGTAACCGCGGCTCCACAGCAAGGAAAAAACAGACATAGAATTCAAAAAAATTTCTCTTCGGTTTCCTCAGCAACCAACCAGAGAGCGGGCGAGAAAAAAAAAACTAAACAAAATAAAATTACCTGTTCGACATAAATGAATTTCCTATTCTTGTCAGCCAACAACGCTGTAACCATAGAATCCAACACATTTTCCACACATGCTCCCTACATTAAAAAAAGAAAAATGAAGATGAAGGAAATGATTTGAATCATTAAATTCAAATCAAATTCAAACCAAACCAAGGCTATAGAGTACCTGAATAGAATTGTTAGAACCGACGTAGTACTGATCAACCGTCTTCAACCAACCAACATCGTCGTGAGTGTGAGCAACCAAATGCACGTTAATTTTCCCGGGAACCAGCCTCGGCGAAGTATCGTACACCATAAACTTCGACTCCGCATGAAAAATTCCCGCCAAAAGCAGCACGAAGAACAGAGAAATCTCCATTGACGATGCAAGTCGAGGAGCTTCAACCGATTCGATAGACAACCGAGCCTTGTTTCGCTTTTCAGAGATCAGTCATAAAAGCTCCGCATGTGTATGCAGTAGAGCTGTACAGGTGTCTGCGCGAGGTTTTGTCTCTCAGTTCAGCTTCTGAGTCTCCACTCCATGGAAGCCCCCACAGGTTCAGTGTTGTTGACCCTGCAATGGAAATACCGTGTTTGGGTTTTCTTCCGATTTGAGCCGTTTAGTCAAAACAGCTAACCAATTAGCTTTAATCAGTAATTACCATCATAAAATCAGCGATCGCTGAGTCAAAAACTCGGACAAGAAAAAAGGAAAGATAAAAAATTCTGTCCAAAACTACGCCATCTTCCATTATAAGGTGGGTGTGGGGAATCTGTATTGGTAAATGTATCCAAAGGTATCCGGGTGTATTTTTTTATTATTTCTTTTCTGTTATTGGTTATCCCTATCCACTGTATCTCTTTACGTCTGAAGTTTTGGATATAGTATGATTTAAAATAGTGAGCTGACAGCATCGCAAGTGGGTGCGTGCGGCTGAATTGTCGTTAGGTGCGGTCTAAATGGATGGGGCTTTTCCCTCGTTAGCTAAGTTGGGATTTGGGCAGAAGATTCGAATGTGAAAAATCCCAACTTGAAATGGAATTGCGGAAGTTGTGCTGTCTACATGTTGGGCTTTACCGGGATCTTATTCGATGGTGTAGCCCGTAGGTATGGAAGATGGGACCAAGATCCAAAAGGGGCTAGTGAGAAGTTTCATAAGAAACTATTTTCTTAGGTGGGGAGTATGGGTCCATGGGATAATGACCATTTAACAGGCTGCTAAGGATATGAATTCTTTGGCCCACGTTGGATTGTAGCTTCTTTAGGAGCGCAGAAATATAAGCTAAAACCCCTCATAGGAAGTGCAAGGCAATATTTTAAAAATTCAGATCGGTCAGTTAAAACTGCTCAGACCATGGATCGGTGATTCTTCCGATTCAATGATGGGTCCAATTTTCATGATTAGTCAACGTAAAAAGTAAGCTTATTTTTCGAAAAATGATTTCAATGGAAATCATAAATTGTCTTTTTAAAAACAATTTCAGTATGAAAGACAGAATTGAGAAAAAAAAATTGTATGGGAGTTGTGACAATTTCAGTAAATAATATCTAAAAGTCTCGTATTTTTGTATTTAGGTATATGCAAGTGTCTAGAACTGCTAATTTGGGATGCACGTATCATATGAGTATGGTAACTCTTGCCGAAGAAGTTGTGACGCCACAAAGTACAACGATTTTATTTGCGTTTCTTTTGGTAATATATAGCAAGGGACTTTCATTCACGTAAAAGGGAGAAGTGTGGAAGGCATTTCAGCATACATAAATGAACGATCTCCACTGCATTTTGTAAAGAGACTTAGACTTCTCTTTCAGGAAGGGAAGATTTGGAGGTGATCAAATTCGATTAAGAAGGTCCGGATTTCCATTGGGGCGAGCTCTACCACTAGCTTTGCAGGATCCACAGGTCCCCCTCTCACCACCTTGGGTTCTTCCGAGGAGCCTTCTACTTCCCAAATTAATTTCTTGTTTTCCATCCTACTTCTTTCTTGATTTGCAGACAGACTTGTCTCCGTTGCTTTGGTGATCTGTAAAACAACATAACAATAAATTAAAACCGGTCCGGTAAATGAAAGATCATCAAGAGTCATCTACCCTTTGCTTCTTACCTTAATGTTGTGAAGCAGTTTTTTCAGTTCCACAGTAGCCATCACCGAATAGTCTTTGTCCTCTCCGGTCTTTGCATATTCAAACATCCAGAAAAGCATGAATTTAGGATATATGGCATTGTTGCAAACATGTGGAGCAAAGAACTTGTGTGATAAACCTAGCTTCTTGAAAGCATAAAACTCGAAGATCCATTAGCAATAGGCAAGGAACAATCAATTTGGTGGATCATATACAACCTATAAAATATTCCAGAAAGAAGAGAAACTGCTATATTTTCTTCTTATTTTTCCTATGGAAGATGTTTGGATTTTGATGGAAAATTTTTCAGAACTTCAGTTGACTAGAAAACCAAAAGATGGTAGAAAAAGAAAAATTATAATGCATGATATTAAATGAATGCAGTATTCAAGAGGAGAAAGCTAAAATTTCACAAAGACGTCATGAGATTGGCAATGGAAACAAACTCAAAATCAAGGTTTGAATGGGATATATTCATTTTTGAGAATCATAAGAAAGAGAGATGTTAAACTACTGCAGGGTGGTCAACACTTTTTGAGTTGGTATCAGTCAACCAAGGATTAGCACTTTCTCAACAACCAAGCAAAATAAGAGAGAGTCAATACCTCATATAGGTGAGCCAACCGAAGAAGTAGTTTCCCATTTTCAAGTTCCTGCAATGTTCAGCAAAAATAAAGGAACTTTTAAGCAGCCTACAAAAGAAAAGTGAAGAAAAAAAAAAAAAAAAGCTACCCAGCAATTTCAAGAGTAAGCTACCATGCAATGTCCAGAGTTCTATTTCATTCTCATTCAGGGTCATATTATAAGACCATTGAGAAAATAATTCATATGTATTTACAAGGCATTCCAACACATACCTCTAGGGTTATCAGAGCAGTATTATTAGGTAAAACATAGGAAGGATCCAGTCCTGAAAAAGTTGGTAAATGGGATTCCATCCAGTTGTTCCCATCCTGCATAGAAGAACTAAAAACATTAACATTTCAGCCTTGCCACACCAGTTCAACTTAACGGTTTTCCTTTCACCTGTTCTGCAAACGCTAATAGAAGTGGAGAATATATCTCTTGTCCAAATGTGCGTCGCCACTTGGCACCTTCTCCTACTGGATCAATTCTAATATAAAGTTTTCCTTGGATCTGCAAAATGATAATAACAGGAGGTGACTCTAGCAACACATGATGCAGAAATAGAATCCATAGAGACATGTGGTAGTGGCTTTTAAAGGCTCAAAGATGTAAGCATGATCAATGATATGCTAGCAAGTAGTGTCATTGTTTAACAATACATTATGTTATAATACCAGAAAGATATCTATCATCCAGAAAACATGAGCAATGAGGTTGAGTAATATGATTTAAAGACTTCAATAATCTAACTCTTAATCAAACCCCACCCTAGATAAAATGGAAGAGGAAAAAGGAAAAACAACAAAGTTAAGAGACTCCAAAAATATTGACCTATTGAATTCCATAAAATCCCAGCATTTTAGGTTTTTGTATGAACCTCTTGGTTTACTCTCATCCAGTTATAAAACAATTCGTAAAAACATCTGAAGCTCATAACTAAACGACTATTCACCCTCTCTACATCTCACTCACTTTGCAATGTCCACAGCTACCTAGAAAATTTTCCATCAGGGTTGCATTACACCTTCCAGATGCAATGTCTAGTTAAGCATGCTCGAGAACTGGCAGTTTAGCACAAGGCTCCAAGCCTTGTTTATAGAGAAATACAATACATAGATAGGGGGTATGTGCAAAAAAGCCACATATCAGTTAGGACTGGGGCCACCACACATTTTATTTTGGCATCTTAATCTACTTCTAGCCCAAAGATAAAGCAGGTCCCAAAATCTTACGGAGAAAGAGGGAAGGCATGGCCCTCACTTGCTCCCTCAGTCTGGTCCTGTGTGTCAGCAGTATGTAGTTGTGCATGAATACTAGAGTTGGATGCTCATGCTATCTTGAGAAATAGTTGCAGAAAGTCCAACATACATGTTGGCAGAAACTGCAAGGTGGCTATGGTCTGGTGACCAAGCAACCAAGAAAGGACTACCAATGAAAAGAGGGGAAAGAAAAGATGTGCCCATTGTAAGGATTATGAGGCTAGAAACAAGATTAAAGAAGAAAACAGCTGGGAAAAATATGCTCCTAACAGTTTCCAGCACCAAAAGTTTAGGACAACAATAAATATTTGCTGAACAGTTAAAAAATGATCTAAATTTCAAAAGAAACTAAAGAAAGACTATCATATGTAAGCTTGTGAGGTTGAATTTTCAAGGTATGCTTACAGTTAAACCTTTGCACTGGCCACCAACACAAACTTCCTCATTTAGTACCTCTCCAACACCTCTAATATCATCATGAAGCAACCTCCTATACAACAAACAAGTATATTAGATTCTATTACAAAAAGTATAGCAGAAATTAAGATAGTCCATGGAATCCTTTTTATAACAGATGCAATGCACTGGAATTTAATAATACAAACAACATTAACATATAACAAAAGGCAGAACAAACCTATGGAGCATCAGCTCTATTTGACCATCTACTAAACTGGATCCTCCCACTGAGCGGTCCACTAACACTGAGAGTTCCATGCTGTCATCTTGCACATATATGCCTAGATTAATCTGAAATGATGGAATATGAAAAAAGGAACAAAAGAAAAAACGGTGTTAAGCAAAAGAAAATATCAAATTGAAAGCAGACCTTAACACTTATTTCTATATTACAACATTGTAAATAGAAGTCATTATTTAGTGGCATTACAACAATAAAATTTAAAAAATCAAGCAAAACCACATATTCTTCATTTTTTGTTTTGTGAAGACAGATTAATAGATAAAGAAAATAATTATATATATATATATATATATATAATTTTTGAAACAACATCTATTCCAAAAGAAAAAGATCAAAAGCTATAACAGTCAGCAACTGCTTCGATAGATAATACAAATATACGCAATATTCCCTGCTATGATGGAAACATACAGGATAGTAATTTCCAGCAACTGGTTGGTTCACTTGCAGGTCCCAGTCTGCTCTGTAATCCCGAATCTGCAAATCATTTAAATTCCTTTAAATTGTTCAAACTTAATTTGACATCTTAATAAAAAGCCCAAAAAGAATCCCAGGCCAAGCTTCTTGTTTGTACGTTCTTCTCTTTCATTAATATGTCACTAAGGACAAGAAGCAAACAAGATCACAATGACAAAGACTGAAACTTACCCTTTTAATGAAGTCACGCCCATTAGAATCTGTGTAGAATGTTTTATTGGTCTTCAAGGTTGTGGTAATCTGAGTTGTGATTTCTTTCCCGGCTCCATCATCCACAGGGATGGGCCCAATCTAAAATATTAAATAAGAAGTCACCAAATCAAGCTCCCATTTGAACCCTTAGCCATGTAATTACAACTGATAAGAATGTCAGCTCTCAAATAGATCTATGTTTAAGAGAGGTGAACTTACAGTGAACTCAACTTCAGCATGCTCCTTTCCCTTGTATATCCTCATTACCTGTGCACACACAGTATTATGTCACCAGAAGTAAAGAGGCACAAATTCTATGGGTGAATACAGAAACCAAAATTCTTACTTTGCATACAGTTACATTTTATAATAAGATAGTAGGAAATTAGAATGAGTACATTACAACCTATTTCAATGAATCTAATAGCTTTTTCCAAAGCACCAGAATTGGGATTTTTTATCCTGGAAGGAGGCTTGGACCCCACAGGATCGATTAGACTAATAAAAACAAAACTAAGAACTAAAACCTAGAAAGAAAAAGAGAAAAATAATCATACCTTTTTTAAATGTCAAATTAAAAAATACGGTTGCTCACATGGGCAGCAAAAAGGGAAAAAACCATATCAAGCAATCAATTTTAACACCCAACAAACTCACTAATGAAAGGTTTAAGATATTGTTATCCACCTAATCAAAATAACATACGCACAGAATAAAAACAGAGTTTTGGTATTTTTTTCCTGTATTACAATAATAAAAAAGTGCATCAGATATATTAAAATGCTCTGAATTGACAATGAGCATATGAGGCAGCTGTTTCTTCTTGGATCTCGACACCATCCCCAAGAGATGGAAATTTTCAATCACAGATGTATGCCTTGGCATAATATGAAGATTTATTAATGACATGAACAGTACCGAAATAAAAACAAGGTTCCATTATTAAAGAACATCTACTACATGTTTTTGACAAGTAAAATACCTGATATATCCATGGATTGAGCTCTTGATGCACTTCATCAAGTATTGGTCCTTGCAGAACAGTTAAGGGAACCTGGGACCATTCAACATCCAACTTTCAGACAGCCAATTTAAACAAGCATTGAACTTATAGAGTACTCTCATTTGTGAAGACAATAGTAAGATCAAGTATTAAAACATCATGGACTACCTGGCCTTCAGATTTTATTGGGAATGTACCATTTGGGCGGAAAACATATGCTCCAGATGCCTTCAACAAGTAGCAAAAACTTCACAATGGTAACCGATCTAAAACCAAATTTCATTTTGAATCTAAAATAAACTGAGAGATATAATGTGAGCAATGCAAGGTAGGGCTATGGAAAACTAAAAGGCATGATGAAACTGTGGTCGAGAAGGATTTGAATACCTGAGGATCTTTATCAGTTCCATCATTTCCAGAATAATAACTGTATGATTGTTCCGCAAATGCTGTAACCTTCAGCATTAACAATAAATTAGAAGTAAACATTTGCATTACATAGCAATTCAATGCTAAGTTTATGTTAATTCATGAATATGATTAACTCATGTATCTACTCATGCGAATTGCTCTGCCACAGGTTATGATAATTACATCCATATTAGGCTAAAGCCTCTGGCTGACAAGATTGGACAATTGCATTTAAAATTTGGTTTTAACACAATAGAAATAGAATTGAAGGTGCAAACCAGTCTGAAAGTAAAGTCTCTAGAGGTTGTACTAAAGACATGGTATTGGATCTTGTTTTCATCAGGATTGGGCGGCAGTATTTATGGATAGGAGAACACAACCTATTGTATGGCCCAATGTCACCTTTGGACACAGAAAATGAACTAAATCTTCAGTATTTTATATACACCTAAAAAATCCAAAGCTCAAAGGAGTTTGGTATGACTCAGAAGCATTTCTTCTTTTAAATCTTCAGTAATTATATAAATAAGGTGAAACATAAACACTTAAATATGTGATGCAGGAGAATTCAAGTCAACATGACTAATGAAATTTAATACAGTGAACAGATTTTTTTATGCAGAGTTTTATTTACAAAGTACAATCTGTTTGTTGTTTAGGTTTGTAAATAATCATACTTGTTAACCTGTCCTCCAACAAACTGTGCCCATTGAAGCACACTATAGGAATTTGCAGCATCTAATATTATTCTTAAAAGATAACAGATACTCTAATCTACAAGGGATTATTCAATTGGCCCCTGAAATAAAGGTACAGTGATATTTAAGTAAATTGCTTATCAGAGTATTTATAAATCAAGTTATCATGCATTAATGAACTTTTTAATAGGATCTATGCTGCGAACCCAAAATAATAGAGAAGAGATTGCATGATGACAGTGATAATACACAAATATTTTCAAAATGATTCTTCAGAATATTAACTATGCTTGTCTCTAATGAAGGAAATCACCATTGGTTGATTGTCAAAAGTTCCAGGTCAGCTAATGATTATTTTTAAGGGATGTTTTGCCTTCCAGGAAACTGAAGGATATTGTTTGGTACAGAGACCTAATTGTAAAGTTATGTATGATCACTACATGCCACTTCTTCATTCCTGAGTTCAGTTGCAATATGTTCTGGCTCTTGAAGAAACCAATGGAAGGTTTCTGAGAATTTTCTTTACTCTAACCTCAGATGCAAAAACTAACTGAAAATTAAAAAAAATATCTCACTTTCTTCAATCATTATAGGAATGGATATTGCTTTCTTCAATCCATAAAGACAAGGTAATTCAACTATTTTTTATCATGATTGTTAAAATGAAGATTGTGATGCAGAAAATTCCAGAGAAAAGAAAAGAAACAAAAACACACAAATCAAATCAAAACCACAAACCATGACACTGAAGCATCAACAGATAACTCACCAAACTTCTGCTATTAATATAATGAGTAAGTTTTCCTTCATCTGCAGAATAAAGTAGCTTCAGACTTCCTTGCCCAACTTCTATGGTACTATTTTGATTTCCTTCTGATGTCAGCACCATTGAGATGGTTGAACTAGCACCTACGTTTAAAACGATGAACCATAAAATATAACATTTCACACCAATAACTTAGAAATATTATTTTCTGTTTTTTCCACTTTATGAGATTCTAGCACAGTAGCACTAGACATGGAAATAATATGGCTAACCTGTCTGTTTTGCACTTGAGATAATGTAAGTGCTGTAACCAAGAGGTGGCACGGATGCTGAAAATGCAAGCCAATACTTAAGTGTGCCACTAGGGGATTTACCCAAATAAGCTTTGACATAGAAGTTTCTGGTGTTAGATGAGGCATTGACCACAGGTAGAAGCTGAGATTCAATTTCTTTTCCACTAGAATCATGAACAATAAGCCTTTCAGTGGAAACCTGTAGCAAATTTGAATTACAGTTATTTTTTACAGTAGATATTTAATCTTTGAGCTTCTGAACTACTGCTGTTCAGTATTATGTAGATTTTCTCCTTTACATAATAAAACAATGAAAGAGCTTAGATGAAATAAAATCTCTCCCTCCTCACTTGTGTGTGTGCATCAGTGCATGTGGTTTGACAACTGAATTTTCACAAGGATTGAAAATCATTTAATTTAAAATTTTGTGTCTTTAGGAAAGTAAATTAGTTAGTAACATGGATGAGAAAAAAAAGATATTATGCTCACATCGGAGTGGTGATCATAAAGATAAATTACTCAATATCGAAACTTATAAATCAGTGCATGCTTCAAACTAGCACCAACCTCAAGAGAAGGAGAGGTGCAATCTCAATGTTCTAGAAGTGCTGTTAATTAATGATAAAGATTTGTCGTAATCTTTAATGACTTATATAAGTCATTACTAATGTAAAGTTACAATTGTTACTAACTAATTATTGTTGTTGCATACTAGACTTAGGAGCAACCTTGAAATGGATCAAGGTAACCTTTGGCGCTACCAGATAACGAACCAAAAATGCTTACTGGTTTAACATTGATCATGGTCAATAGAACTATTTATCTTGCCAGACAATTATTTATCAGGCAGATATCAAGAAAGAGAGTGGAATCAAAGAGGCCCTAGTAAGGTAGATGTGCTTGTTGCTTGATAAAGAAAAGGGGGAATCATGTAATCATACATCATTTAAAAAAAATGCATTTTTTAGAACTCTGACTTTTCATTTTCAATGAATATGTGTTTTTGGGGAAAATAACCCCAAAACATGCACTCAAACAGTAAAATTAATCAATATTCCAAAGTTACCCTCAAGTCCTCTTCTCTTACCTCCCACCAACTACCACTTTTTTGTTTGCCTTTTTCTTTTTCTTTTTAAATTATTTTGACAAGACAAATGAGATATCATTACTATTATTATTTAAAAAAAAAATTAAAATAACTTTGACACATGGCAATCACCATACCACATGATTTTTCATTTTTATTTTTCTCCTCTATAATATCCCCATCTTCTTTTGCTTTTGTTTTTTAAAATATGTTAGCTTGATGAAATCTTTTCAATTTCAATTTTTTTTTAATATTTTATCTTTTTATATTTATTAATTGTAATTATTTATGGACATTTTTAAACATAAAATAATAATATATAATAAATAATTAATGATAATAAATTTAATGTAAAAATAAATACATGATAAACAAATTTAGAGATTTAGAATTAGGGTTCATTGGTGTAAGAAGGAGAAAAGAATAAAGGGCAATTTTTGAATTTTTAATGGAGTTACTATTTGAATGCATGTTTATTGGATTAATTTTTAAAGTTCTTTAAAATTCTATATTTTATAAGCAATGCACCTTTACATAGTTTACCCTAAAGAAAATTATAAATGTTATGCCATGTTTCCTCCAAAGCTCAATACTTTTCCATTTTACCTTACATATTTTTATGTTCATCCTCAACACAGAAAAAAAAAAAGGGGGAGAGGAGAGAGAAAAAAAATACAAGTAATCCCAGCTTCCTCCCATATTTGCTTATAAGATTGTCTCAACAATTTGCTCACCCAATTTCCAAGTTTTTCAATGATTTAGAACTTTGAATCAAAAGTCACCATTCAAGCAGTGTTCCAAATTGGTCTCTTGTCATGTAACTAAGCTAAGGCAAACAGACATAAGATGCATTCTCCTTTCTTGTTTCGTTTTTCATTTCCATGAAAATTTGATCCATGGAAAGGGATATTTTCATCATTAGGCATTTTGATTATTGCAGCAGCAGATTTTACATGCAAGACTGAGTCAAATGGAGATCCCATATAGAGTAAAAAAAGAATCAGCTTCAACATGCACCAAAATCTTCTAAAACATGGAATATGATAAGGATGCAAGCATGAAACATCAAAAGGAACTTCAAGTTGATACACCATTTGACAACCTATTTCAAAAAAATATCTGCCATGTATAAAGATAATCACACATAAGGCAAAATGGAAATAATTACAGGTATTCGGACTACTTCCTCTCTCTTCCATCCAAGAGGATTGTATATGACAACAACCTACAGAAGATGGCATAAGATCATAATTTCAATATGGATGCATTGAGCATACTCTAAATTCCAATACAATAGAAAATACATGAGTTAAAATGTCATCCTTACCAAGCTTTTCCCATCAGACAAAACAGCTTCCGATGGAGGACAGTAACTTATGTTAAGAAGAGGACACTGAAAAAAAGACACAAATTAGACTGCTCAAGCACAAGAATTGACTGAAGCTCTTTATTTTTTTTCACCTCTTTAAGAAATAACAACTAATTCAACTTCTGAACAACAATTATGTTGCTAATAAAGTGTACATTAAATTGATGGGGCAGACAAAACATACTAAGCTGCTAATATATTCAGTATACAGAACAATAAACATAATCTGTTGTCTAAAATTTCAAATGCATAGCCTTATGAATCTCTTAAGGGACTAATAACTGGTGTATTTTAAGTTAATTCACAACACAGTTTAAGCATATTAAGACAACAGATTTTTTTTTTTGGATAGGTAAAACAAGCAATTAAATTAAAAGTGCTTTAAAAAAGCATTCTGTTGTCTTGTCTCTCTCATGTGTAGACAACAGAAGTATGTGTTGCAGCAGATAAAAATATTGTTTCTGATATCACCAAGAACCATCATCAATATTTCAAGATTGATTTCATATTTAAATTTTACACCACTACAATGGACTTTTCTATTATGACATTTAAGGAACATGAGTATGCAAGCTGTTCAGACTTTGTGGTACGAATAAAAAATAGAGAAAGACTATAATGTATTACCTGCTGAAACTTTGTGATAGGATTTGCTGGTCCAGTAATTAATCTTGATTCTGTCAGGGAAGCAAGTGAAGATGAAACCAACTCCTCAGCCTGCATAAATATTATTTGGAAGTTTAAAAATTTTAAGCTTATGCATTACTTGCTAGTTATGATATCAAATTACTGAGAATATAAATAGAATCTACACCTCGACATAGCCTATTGACAGTCTTTTAGCATAATCAGCAGCCACATGCTGTCTTTGGGTACCACTAACTGCATCATGATGTTGAGCAATTGCCAAAGCATCAGCCAATGCATCTGTGTTGGGCCCTGTACTATTCCTGCCTTTGAAGAATTCCAATTGTCTTGCTACCTGATAAAAAACAAAGAAACACATGGAAGTTTCAGAAAGTCTGTTAATGCCTATCAGCATACCAACACATAACCTACTTTACAATCTCTTACCAGATAGTAACTGCTCATCATTCTGACATAACCTTTAAAGGCTGGCCTACTTGTAAAATAACCTGTCCAATATGCATTTGGATGATCTGCATACCTGAAGAATGATGTTATATTTTTAAAATAAGTGTTGGAAATTAGATATAAGCAGGGTAACCACTTAAAAATTTGCAACCATAATTTCATTATCAAACTCACGGGAAGAAGTCATCCTTTTTAAGAGGCCATATTTTATTCGCTGCATATTTTGCATCAGTGTAAATTGATGGGGTTGAATATAGTGCATTGACACGCCCATCCTGAAGGCAGTCCAAACAGAAGCAATTTATTAACCACAAAATTTATGTAGAGCTATAAAAGAATAAGATAAGAGAAAGAAAAGATATGAAATCACAAAATCACATAACAAAGTGAAACAGATACAGCATTTGTTTACACACTTTCTCAAGAATGCTTATGAAGATGGAATACCTTGTTGACATAATGAATAAGTTTATCCATCTGCCTGAACCATGAATTTGCATATTGATACCGAAAATCCGTCCCCATGGTCCACATGATATGATTTGTCCTGGTTACATTAGCCTCCAAAAAAAAAAAAAAAATTCAATTTTAATGTTAACTTCAAAGAATATTTAGGATGAGAAATTTTTTCCTTATACATTTGGGTAAGCATTTTAAAACTTGCAACCTGCCTGAAGTTTGAAATCACATGATTAAAAAAATCCAACTAAATACAAAACTAACTGCAAATGTGATCATCCATACCTCACCTCAGTAACATTCAGCCAAATTTTCTAGGCCTGACTAGAAACTATTCTTAAAAACAATTTTCAATTCTTTTAGAACAGAAAATGATTTTCTAACTTAAAAAACATATTTGCCAAATTTTTTACTAAGCAATTTTTTAGAACAAATTTGAGGTGTTTTCAAGTGTTTTTGTATAGTATTCTAAGAAATAATTTAAAATATGAAAATACTTAGAGAAATTTCGTATTGTTTATAATTGCATAGTAGCTTCATGGAGAATAAGCTAGGAAAACTGTTTTTCATATTTGAGTTTGTCTATGGTGGGAGCCATAGGGTCATCCATACCTCACCTCAGTAACATTCAGCCAAATTTTCTAGGCCTGACTAGAAACTATTCTTAAAAACAATTTTCAATTCTTTTAGAACAGAAAATGATTTTCTAACTTAAAAAACATATTTGCCAAATTTTTTACTAAGCAATTTTTTAGAACAAATTTGAGGTGTTTTCAAGTGTTTTTGTATAGTATTCTAAGAAATAATTAAAAATATGAAAATACTTAGAGAAATTTCGTATTGTTTATAATTGCATAGTAGCTTCATGGAGAATAAGCTAGGAAAACTGTTTTTCATATTTGAGTTTGTCTATGGTGGGAGCCATAGGGTCACCCATACCTCACCTCAGTAACATTCAGCCAAATTTTCTAGGCCTGACTAGAAACTATTCTTAAAAACAATTTTCAATTCTTTTAGAACAGAAAATGATTTTCTAACTTAAAAAACATATTTGCCAAATTTTTTACTAAGCAATTTTTTAGAACAAATTTGAGGTGTTTTCAAGTGTTTTTGTATAGTATTCTAAGAAATAATTAAAAATATGAAAATACTTAGAAATTTCGTATTGTTTATAATTGCATAGTAGCTTCATGGAGAATAAGCTAGGAAAACTGTTTTTCATATTTGAGTTTGTCTATGGTGGGAGCCATAGGGTCACCTGTGGCTGAATTGAAATGGTTGCCAAATGGACCCTCAATGGAGTGGAAGATGGAAAATGTCCATAGCAGTTCGAGCCCAATGGTAATTTCAAGAGTTCTCTTTGCATTTTACATGACTCGAGTTCTCTAATAAGCATTGTTTGATCTGCTCTTTTCGTTTTTTCCAGGGACTGATGAACATAAGCCTATCTTGCAGCAGATGAAGAACTATGATGCAGAGTGCATGCAATACGAAAAGTGATCAAACAACCACTCCTAATTTTTACCTGTGATACAGCAGCAGCTACGAAGTCGTTGACTCGCTCTTCAACATTGTAGTCAAATAGGAGAACATCATCCTTCAATCAAGAAAATCACATGAAAAGGAGTTCTTGAATAAAAATATAGAAGCATCATTTGCATCTCTTAAGTGATCACCTGAATAGCAGGGGAGATATCATTTATCTCAAATACAAAACCATCTGGGGGGTCATAATGCCTGGGGAATATACCAGTGAATATCTGCAAAATGAATTTAAAAAACAAAAAAAGAAAAAATGGAAATTTTCAACAATAGATTGAGCAGATAAATTATGTTACTTAACATACATAAGAATTTTATGATCAAAAGACTAAAACTCAAGTTAAACAAAGTGAAAGACAAAAGATATACCAAAAAACTTCAAGCCCCTAACCTGTGAAGTTGAAAGAAGGGACTTGGAACCCTGCCATACAACCTCAAGAGTCTTCTCATCTTTCCTTCTAGCTCTGTCTTGGTAATCAATCCGAGCAAAAAAGAGAGAATCAAATCCTAGCTGCAATAAAATTTCAGGCACATATGATCCTAGAGCCCAGACATCAAAAAGAGAATACAGATTATGTCGAGAAGAGCTATCAATCTTCAATTTATTGGTCTCAGCATGTAATTTAACTATAACAATATACCTATCAAAAAAAAAATTAACTATAACAATAACTTTTGCATATCTTCCTTTCAGTTTCAATAAAGAACTGACCCTCCAAATCTATAAAGCTGTTCAGGAATCATGAATATTAAAAGACATACCTCAGCACCAAGCAAGTAGGCTTGAACAGCAGAATGTCCAAAAGGATCAATCTGCCAGCCAACTCTAGGAGTCTGACCAAATTCATCTTTGATATACCGATGCCCTAAAGTTGTCTGATCAATCAGATCAATGTAATGTGTGGTTGCCTCGTCATGCATACACATTCCTCCGTTGCTTCAAGAACAAAACAGGCCAAATGGCAAACGCTTCAAACAAAAGGAACAACTCCAACAGCTACAATCAAATATGAAAAAAAAAAGAAAAATGAAATATAAGAAATAAAATTTTACATAAACTCCAGTTGACCCGACTTGACAAGCTGCTTCACTCTAGTCTGAAGTTTCTTGCTTTGCTGTCTCCACCACCTCTGGAAAAATGCCTGAGCAAGTGAAGTAACCAATCAAAACCACTTGTCATTCACACAAGCTTCAAATTCATAGTGGAAAAAAAATATTAATGCTCTATATGGTTGCTGCTGAAAAATGAAAGTTTAAATCAATACGCTTTCCATCGGAGACGATAAAATCTCCACTTAACTGAGACCAATACAAGTAATTAAAAACAAATTATAGAAAACTATCTCAACCATTAAATTAAGGTTTAATATATCAGGTGATATTGATGGACTATGAGCACTGATTCAAAGGAGGGTGAAATCAATAATGTAACATATTTGTTGTGGATAAGAACTTGAGAAAGTATGTACAAACTCTTGCAGATATTTTTTCGGATTTTACTACAAATTCAAATCAACTTATAACATAAAATTCAAAATAAATAAGCACTTCCCTTCATTTTACACGGTTTTCCTCATCAGCCAAACAGAAAACGAACTTCAAATGTCAGAAGAGAAAAACCTTACCATTTCAACATAGATGAACTTCCGATTCTCATCATCCAACAATGCTGAAATCACAGAGTCTATAACGTTCTGCACACACGCTCCCTGTTGACCGAACCAACCAACAGTCAAACACTTACATATTGTTCAATTGAGTCCAAAACACCAAAGAGAAATCACAATTCACAAAAGGCGAAAAGATTACCCGAATCGAATTGTTGGCGCCGACGTAGTACTGATCAACGGTCTTCAACCAACCAACGTCGTCGTGCGAGTGAGGCACCAAATGGACATTGATTTTTCCGGGCACGATGCCCCCGGTGGTGTTGTAAGCTATGTAGCTGGACTCCCCAAAGGAAACTGCCGCCAAAAGAACGGCAAGGAGCATCGAGATCGCCATGGATGATGCAGCTCCCAAGGTCACAAGCCCCTTGAAAACGAAAATCATATCAAAGAGAATACATAGAGGAAGAAAGGAGTTGCGTCGCTTTTATGCTCATGTGTTTTGGTTGCTTCTCACTGAAGACTTTTTAACTCACGGCAAAGACCATTATTTAGAAGAGTGCCATGATTTTTCGAAGCGGGTGAAAGAAGCGATCTTAATATCTTATCCTCAGTGGATAACATTATGCATTTGACGATTAATTTATTAATTTTACCCCCAACTCGGGCCATGGGCGAAGCTTCGGGAGCTTGCGGTGGTTTCAATTTGCAAGCGACATGACAGACATAAGGAAAGTAGGAAGGTTGTTTTTTTGGCTTCACGGGATTAATACTCTTTGGAAGGAATCTAATTGATTGAAGTTGAGTTCTGCAGCTCCGCCAGGACAAAGAGAGAGAGAGAAAATGGAAGAAAATAGGGGAGAAAAAGTGGACATATAAGTTGGAATCTTATATATTGTTTTGCATTTTTTTCGTTACTGTTTTTTTTAATAAGATATACGACCTTTTAGTATGCATGAATTTATGCTACATTTAATTTTTCATTGATCATATTTGAAAAAAAAAAAAATCCCAAACTAAATCTCCTTCCAAAATAATTTTTAAACTAATGTATCTTGGTGACATAGACATGCACGTAACTTGGAAAAAATTTTCGCCACAAAACTATAGTCGTTAACTACAGTTTTGAAATTTTTTTAAATAAAAAATCATAATTACTAATCACGACACTTTAAATTTAAGCTTAGTTGTATCATAATCATCGATTATAATTTTAATAAATTAAATTTAAGCATGGATACCCACCTAGATAAGACATACTAGTTTGAAAATGATTTTAAGAATAAAATTATTTTATGGAATTTTTGTTTTAAATAAATCACTTTTGCCCTAAACCTATCAAAAAGACCCCTAAATACCACAATGACCTTAAATTTGTCTTGAGCATTCTCTGGTACTTAAAATTCTTATAAAAATTATATATACATAATTACACTTGACATATACGGAAATAAAAGGTGTATTGCTCTCACTTTTCTCCAAGGTCAAGGTACCTAATTATTTATTTATTTTATTTTTTGGATGTAAAAAATCATAATTGGCAACTGTGATTTTTAATTTCAAATTTAAAATCATAGTTATTATTAGTGGTTTTAAAAAATGTAACTATCATTTTAATACAAAAAAATAAAAATAAAGCGAAACTTATATTGCACTAAAACATTACTTTGACAAATATTTTTAATACAAATTTAGATTTATTTTTTTTTTTTTTTTTTAAGAAAAATCAGCTACTGATTAAAAACTTCCTTTCTCTTACATTTTTAATACATCATGAGAAAACCTAGAATTAGTATTTTTAGTCCATATCATCCCTTTGTACATGATTTAAGTCACTTACAATGACCCAATGGACAAATCTTTTAACATTTTCAAGACATTTATATATTTTTTATTTTTAAAAATTATATACAAGGCAAATACACTAAATCTACAGTGACTTACAATAATAATATTAATATTAATAGAATAAATAATAATGCCAATAATGATTATAAAAATAATTTGAATTACCTATTTTTTGAAAAAATATTTTTTAAAAAATATTTTTAAATTTATGGAAGTTTGTGAAATATCAACCTTAAGTTGTCTCTTTATTTATATTATATTAAAGTTGTTTTCTTTTTAAAAATAATTTTAGTGTAAATTTTAAAAGATAATTTCAAATTTCAATATTTAAATAGACGTTACTTTTTAGACGACAGCTTTCAATTTGACTTATTACATTTGAAAAAATATTTTCAATTACCATATTTTGAAAAATGTTTTTTAAAAACGTTGTATGTTTCTTCAAAATCCCGAGAATGGAGTTCCATCTGGCCTCCAACATGGGATTAAAAAGGCACACAAGTTGGATCAGGCCCACACTTCCACTTTGGATGGACCTGAGTGCAATCATATTAGGTGGGCCGATACATCTCTTCGTACTTCCGATCCAAATTCCAATTACCTCTGATGGTGTTTTTGTAATTTCCGCTAATTAATGATAAAGGGCTAGGCATGCAAATTGAACGGGTTGGCCTGCCAAACCTAATGTTTGAATAAGTTTGGACAAACATTAGCTTTAAGTTAAATTTTCTCAATCTAAATTTAATTTGGATTAGGTTCAGATCGAGGTTCGTATAACCTAAACCTAACTCAAACCCGATTTTAATATTTTTATAATATTTATAATTATTATTATTTTATATAATAATATTCATTTTATTCTTATATATATATATTTTAAAATATCAAATTATAATTACATATGTATTTTATTTTTATATTTTTTATTGCTATCTTAAAATTTTGTATTATTTATTATTTAAATTTTAGTAATATATATATATATATATATAAATAAAAGTTTGAGTTGTTGGGTACAACTCGACCAATCCGTCAAAGTTGGTGCTCTATATAAAGAAGTACGTTTGGTCACAAGAGTGTCTCTTTCCTAGTCCAAGATAAAAAAAAATTCTGTCTTCACCACACTATAAAAAAAATATTTCTCCACCACACTTCCCAAAGCTCCTCGAGGCCAAACCTCAAAACCCTAATTGACTCATCGCCATCATCCATGGAAGACAGTTTCAGAGTTCGCGTGGATAGAATTTTTGGATCTCTAGCTTCGTCGTCGTCTTCATCGTTGTCGCCATGTGCGAATCTGAGTTCTCTGTGGTCGCTTACCGACGACGAGGTGGAGAAGAGAGAATGGAATCGAGAGAAAGACATCCCGGAGACTGAGGTAACGTCTTATTCTTCGAACTTGGATGGATTATTCGCGAAGAAACGGAGCTCTGTAGGCTTCGGCAAGCAGCTTGAACAAGACCTTGAAGACCTAGATGATGATGATCTTGAAGGAGAAACACGAGTTCGTGGTTCGTCAAGTCGACCTGTTAAACCAGACGACTATAACCATGAAGAATGGGAAATTAGGTCCTCCATCGGCTTGGACTGTGCTCTTGATAATGAGGTAATCATTTTTGTTGTGGCTGTTATTTTCTCTGCAGCTTGCTTGCTTTTATTTATTTATTTTTTTGGCTTAATTTTTTATGCTATTTCTGTTGTTTGGATGCGTAGAATTAGATCGATTAGGAATTCCAATCAAGTGGAATTCGAAAATTTTGTGTTATATTGAATTGTTGGTGAATTTTGAGGTCTTTATAATGCTAATCAAACTCAGGAATTGGAATTCTCCGATTCCATTCTGAGGTCCTAATTTCATGCATTGTAGTAGTATAAACCACCTATCTAATAGATTTGGGTTAGACCTGGTCACTGACACCCCACAATTGGGAATAATGAACTAGAAAGTTGTATTTCTTATGGAAGACCATTCACATTGTCCAGGAACTCGTAGGAAACCTTTTGTTTCCTGATCGGAAAATGCTTTTCCTAGCTAATAGGAAAACGTCTCTGAGATTTCATGAAACCGAAATGAAACTCGAGTTTCCATGATTCCATTATGGGAAGGCGTGGGATACCTCCACACCATTTAGGGAAATTCCTCCACAGATTGCTGGGACATTTTCCTGCAGCTCTTTCTTGGTCGAATGTTTTGAGTATAGAATAAACCAATTAAGCACTCATATAACTTTTTCATTTTCAGTTTTCTACTCCAATCATTAATCAAATAATCACTCTTATGATCACAAATGATATCAGAAATGAAGAGCATGCAGTTTGTAATAAGTCAAACTAGGACGAGTAAAAATTATTAGAGTTTCTGACTCAATGCCACCAAATGAGCATAGGCATTCTTCGGCACTTTTTGTTCTGCATTAGTTCTCTCTTGTAAGTGTTGGGACAGAATTAGAAAATAGTGAAAGACAACAATTAACTCTATCAACAGAAACTGTGAAATTTGGGAGTTATTTTCATTATATATATATATAAAAGAAAATCAAATATAATTATGCATTTTCAAATTATTTAATCTTTATATAAAAGAACCAAAATAAGTTAAATGCGTTTAAAGCAATATATAAAATAATTTATTGACTTCAGATTTCTTTTTTATTTTCCTTTAACTTTTTCTTCTTCTAGTTTTCCTTTTTATTTTTTTTTTCCTCGCATTTTCTCTCAATTCTCCAGGAACCAAACATAGTCTAAGAGTTTTCCATTCTTAAAATTGGAGGCTTGATGGTTTGACTTTTGAATGTCTATCGTATATGATATAACATGGGATTTTATGCAGGAAGAGGAAGATGAATATGACAAAGTGGCTGTTGGCAGGGAAAAGGCTGGTGAACGCTTGTATATGACTGATTTTAATGATTATGCAATTGAATTGGATTCCTGCAATGTGATTCCGGAGTCATTCAAGGATGTTGCTAGAGATCCACGTGCAAATCACATGGCTGCAAAAATTAGGCTCCAAGAAGACGCAGAAGCAGCTGGAAGTTTCGATTCTTTACGGGTTTCTGATAAAACATTGCCAGCTGCTGCAGCTACTCAAATCAACACTTCTGAAGATGGTGCTAACCTGAAATCAATTTTGAAGAGGAAGGAAAATCAGTTGGATTCAAAGTTACATAAACGTGTTCGATTTGATCCTGGTTGTAAAACTGATAGCAAGGAAGAAGAGTCTGAAAGAACCAAAAATCTTACAATGGAGACTTGCTCAATGGAAGAAGCTACAGTTTCAGAGAAAGTATCTTTTACACCCCAAGATCCTTCTGGAGTTCCAGATTATCTCCGAAATCCTACCAAGTACACATGTTATACTTTTGATTCTTCCAGTGATATTGATGAGGAATCTAATCGGCGTGCCTACATGGACTTTCTTAATATGCTGAAGAAGCCGGATGCCTTGGAGTCACAGGCAGACAAGGCCTTTGATCTTCCAAAATCAGTAACCTTCACTCCAAGAAAGAAATCAGCTGATACTTACATGATGAAACATAGCAGTGAATTCCCGCAAAAGCAGGAAGATGTTGGGAAGGAGTTCATGCACAGGAAAGGCTTGCCCCTTGGCATTGCTGCTGAGGACTGTCAAGAAACTGAAGTTTGTGCAATGGACGAAGATGAGCCAGAGCCGGTTGCTAGTAAAATTAGTACTAGCTTGCAGAAACCAGGTCGCCAGTATCGGACAAAGGCCAGTTCAGAACTCGAGGAATCCGGTTCTTGATTATTTGATAGAGCTTGAGATTTTCTGTAGCTCATTATGTTGGCATTTTATGTTCTTGCAAACCCTAACTTAACTTCATAAGCATGTACTTAGGAAGTTTCTAATTATCATGCTCATGCGTATGCCCTTTTATTGGAGAACAATCAGCCACATTCTACTCAGTAAGCTGACATTGAAATGCTTGTACAGAATAATTTTCCTAGTGTTATCAATTGGGAAGTGGGCCATTATTTTTAGAGTTATGGCAAGATCATGCACAGCAGGTACTCAGCAGCAATTTTGCAGATTCATGAGCGAATTGATTAAGATGGTAAGGACCGTATCGGTAATTTCTCTGCCCACGTTGATACCATCTGTTATCATATAAATGATTTCTTTGGAGAATTTAACATGACAGAAATATAAAGGCGAGAAAATAAACGCACCTGATTTGCTCCAAATCATGAAACATGGATTTATCAAATGATTCAAGTTAAGCATAGAAAATGAATTCTAGAGAATAATTCAGATTAAATGTAGCTAGGAGCAAATGCTTTAAGAGTTTGCACACAAATATATGGGGGGATTGCTACGTCACATCTCAGAAGTTGATGGGTTGAAATAAATATGCCAGGAAAACAGACAAACAAAATGCCATTCATACAATGGGGTACTGTTAATAGCAGTGTGAAGACATTATTTTACATGTGACCCCAGTTATATTATGAAAGCAATGTCCGGAGGCGTTATTTTCATTTGGTTTGTAATTGTGATTGCATTTGATAACACACTTTCAAACTCAAAAGGTACAAGTACAACTAAAATATATTGAAGAGAATGGTCATTGGTTCTCTCGGTTTCTTTGGAAGTGGAAACAGTTCCTTCCTGCCAACTGCAAATGCAGGGGAATCACTCTGCAAGGATGCTTCAGCAGCATGTTTCCTACTTCAGCTTAGATTGCAAGCAAAACAGGGCAAATTCACATGCCTAGAAGAGGACACAACAGAATACTAATAGACTAATTACTAAAGAAAACAGGATGCATATAGATCTCAACTGCAATAAGATTACTTGCTAATAAGAGATTTCAAGCCGGTAATAATGCGTGATTTCCCTGAATTTAAGAAAAAAAAAAAAAGGCTATCATTTTTCTCATTTCTTTGAAATATAGGATTAGTATCAGAACCCCCTAGAAAAGGGAGCAGCAGGATCCAGAAGACTGCAACAGTGAATGATTGTACAAAAAGTTGAGGGAAAATACAACAACCAACTTGTATGGATAACTTCCCACCTCTCCAATTCACAAAAAAAAGAAGAAAAAAATAAAAAAGGCCCAGTATTTGCTTGGCATATACAGTGATCGGGATATCATTTAGCAGAATCGACAACACATCAGAAAATTCATACCCTAGAGTAGGCGTTTCCGGCAATCTGCTGCACCACAGAAGCATAGCATCTGTTTTATCTTGCCATCAGGACCCATGACACTGTCAAGGGTGTAACCATAGTCGTATGTAAGCTCCTATAAGCAAGAAATATAGTTAGTGACAACAAAAATTTTGGCAATAAAATTTCACATTAAGTAAACAAATATTTTGGGAGAAAAAATGTGACAAACACATATAATCAACTTTTGTGCTTATGCAAGGGACAGGACAAACATGATCCATCATCAAAAAAGAACCTCCTGATTTATCTTTCCTGGATGATACATTGACCTGAATAGATGGGCCTAGAAGCTCCAGAACAAAGAACCCTAGCATGCTGAACAAACCAGAGTACATAGATCAATCTCATATTACTTCACTCTCTACTATGAGGCTCAACTATCACCAGTCCACAAGCATACTTCATCATAGTGCAACAAGCATCTCTCAAGCAGCAGGCATGAACATTTTCTTCTCAAAATATAAACAGTTATACATGTGTATGTGCACATGCATGTGTGCAATGCATATACAACTGCTTATGGCACTCCATTCTCTTTCTTCAGAAATAAGCTTCTCTAATAAATTAGTAGTTAGTTCAGAGAGGGAGTAGTGAATAACCTGCAAAGGAGGTATGTTGTCTGCAGCAAATAGCATTACTCGAGCAAGCTTGGCATCATGGTGTGAACTCAAAACACACTGAACAAAGAGATTGGGTTCACAACTGTGATTAATGAACCTTGCAACATTTCCAGTGGAACCAGCGTCAATGCAGAACTCTGGCACACTTTCAGATTTCTGATCATCAGTACTTGTAGGCATGGATACATCTCGAAATCGCCTCTGTTAGGGGAAAAAGGACCATAAGGAAGAACCCTATTTAGTGAAAAATATAAGTAAACAACTAAGACTGACAATATTCACTTGTTTCACAGATGTGCTATCATGAATCTCAAAAATATCTATCATGGTAGTCTTAAAAGCAAGGAACAGAAAAGAACCAACTCTACTGATGATCAGCACGTGCTCACAAAGTACAAATGCCTAATAACAATTAATATTGCATCCCTGACACAACATATTTCTTAGTGAGTATCCTACATCAATCAATCATTTCACAAGTACATCATAAGATTCATAACATTAAGAATATCCACCCACTTCGAGTTATATGTGATCCGCACTAAAATTCCCCAAGTCTAAGTTCCATTACCACAAGATCCATAAACCAAACAAAATAAGGTTTCTGGTCTGCACCTTAGGCCCAGAGCAGATTCACAACAATAAATGCATCCAGATCATGAGCAATCACACAATTCTTCGCAGATTTATTAGTTTCACAGGGAACAAGATGCATAGCATTAAGGGGAAAAAAGGCTGAACAACATAGAATATAAGCATTCAATAATTAATAAGCAGGCATCTAATGCAACTTTTTGGTTGAAAATAGGCAAACTAGGTCAATCTGGACAAAGTTATAATCTGTTTTACATCTAGAGAAAACCTTTGTGTATCACTTTCATGATTTCAGAACTTCATCAAAACACCCAGCAGCAAGAAATTACAAGTGACCATATTGGCAAGGGAGAGATGACCCATATAATACTGGAGCCCTGATACACAAGATTCACAACCTCTATTCAAAGGCTTAGCAAACTTTTGTTGAATAGAAATGTAACTGAACATATAACATGACATGAAGAAAAAACCATCAGCATCAAATAATTTACAATTTTACACTAAATTAGTGATCAATTGACATGGGAAATGGAAAAAGATAAAAAGTTGTATCATACAAAAATTAGTAGAATAATTGTTACAATACCTCTCTTCCATCGAGCCCTCTCATTGTTTGCAAGCAATCAATGTCAAAAATATAATTATTATCAGAAACATTATCTAATTCATCTGTCCTCATAAGTATTCCTTTATATTCACAAATTGGTGCTCCTGAAGGAATATAATCCCAAGATCTTACAGCCCACCCTTTCTTTGGAGTGCGGAAGACCTGTTGACATCCACCAGGATCATATCAAAGTTAAAAAAAAATACCAGTCAAAATACACCAACAATCAGTGCCAGACAGGAGCATTGCAGATAATCAATCAGCTATAGTTACACAACCTCAAGCCGATATTTTAGCCCCCTCTGAGATGTCCGATTAAGACAACCAGGTCCACAGCCACATTTTGGACCACATTCAAACACAACATCCTTGGCTTCAATTAATCTGGAAAAAAAAGCAGAAAAGGCAAGAGTGTCACTTCACAAAAGAAAACCAAATAAAATTAGCCACTAGAACAAGCACTATATGAATAAAATTGGCTCAGTCAGCAAAATAGTAAGTATATTGATATTATTATCATTATTTTTGTTGATTTTCTTTTTTTTGCTCTTATTGTCATAACATTGTTTGCAGTTCCTTATCCAAATTATTGATTATAGGCAGCAATATACAGCCTCTTCAAAACCAAGACTTTAGTCAAGTCATGAGATTTAACAGTGAGCAGAACAGCCTGAATATACAGTTGACAGGTTTACCCAACATCAATTTGTTATTTATGTAAATATAGGGTACTTAGATGGTAATCTGAAGTTTTGAAACCAATGTCATAGTGCATTATTTTGGAAACTCTAGAATTTAAATTATTTGTGGGGTGGAAAGGGACACTTTACTAAAACTGCTTTTTACCAGAAATGACAATATTGAACCCTTGGATTTCTTTGACAAGATAAGTCCTGAGCTTGGTGTTGTAACCCATTGCTTTCTCTTTCCTTCTCTTTTTAATTTTCACCCTTTGGCATTCCTTGTATGCTTCCTGGGTACTTGGGTTGCAACTCATTTCTTTTATTAAGACTCTTTTTACTTCCATGTTTTCTTTTGCCATTCATAAATAGTTGAACACTGAACTATGGTAAAGCCATTTCTCTCCTCTTAAAATACTAAACTAGGTCTTTTTTGGAGAAGTGTATTGAAACAAATCCATGAATATAAATTACAGAATCCAAACCAATTGCTAACTTAGTACATGTTTGGATACACTTTCTGTTTCTTGTTTTAAAAATCATTAATAGTAATAATTTCTATATAAAATATAGTAACCTGTATATAAAAAGCATGTGCTTATCTTATGTCTTTAACAATAACTTCAAAAATTTAAGATAATAATTTTTCTTAATATCTCAACTTTCTTTTAAACAGCTTTCAAAAACCATTAATTTTTAAGATAAGTCTCAAAGAATCCTTTTTTGACTCTGCACCATTGCTTCCACTATTATTAGTGAGCAATAATGGAAAATTTCCATCTTATATTTTATATAAAAGTTAGTATCATTTTCTATTATTAAAAATAGAAAACAAGAAGTGTATTCAAATGACATGTTAATTACCATCTAATTTTTAAATATGATTAATGCTTTGAATTATTTAATTTAATTACATGACTAATATTATTTCAACATTTTCTTATTGTTATATATAAGAAAGATAGGCCAGTTTGTTTTGTGTTACAACCCCTATCAAATAAATCGGGCTTGGGTTTCTGAACTCAATTACAAAAAGGTAAGGGAAGTTTGAGCTTAACATGAAATCTAGTAAGGTCCCATGCCAACAAATTATCAGCACTGGTTCAATCTCACAATTGTACTCTGTATATACTTCTGTTTTTGCCTTTTGTCTTTTGAAAGATCTTTTATCTACTTTGAACACTAGGACTCAAGTTTTTTGGAAGTCACCAAGTCGAAGACCTCAAATCTGTCCAGAACACTTTTACTTGCATCTTATTACACTGAGAAACCTAATAAAACATATGAACCAGTGAATAGGAATTCTTCTTGCTTAAGAAATTCTCAGTACAAAATGTATTACAACAAATATTGTTTTGGAATTTTGATAATATATGTTCCTCACCTGCCACCATCACGATGCACATATGGAAAGTCTGACCCATTAAGCATAGCACAAGAACAAGTTCTGGGATCTGTACAAGTTCCTTTGCAATTGCATCCAATGGCATTTGAGGGAAGCTTTACACTTTTGGAAACTTTAATTGAATTGCAATATGTAAAACCTGAAACATTAGAAATATAGGGAAGTTCCAATCATACCAGTTGACTAAATAGAGATACCTGCATTCAACTTTGGATTGAAAGGAGATGATTTGAGGGGAAAATAACATTAAATAAACACAATAACTTCAGTGATGCACATTGAAACAAATGAAAAAGGAAACAAGAAAGACCAACAATAGTGCAAGCGGCTAAATGACAACAAATGTGCCTGAAAGGATGTAAAGATTCCTCCTTTTTTTTTTTTTTTTTTTGCTATGATAGATCATAGATGACATACTGGAAAATCCACATCCCATCCCAACCTCTTGCTACCTGATACAGGCCCTCAGTGGCTACCAACGCGAGTACGGATTATGTCATGGATGTTGGAAAACAGAACTCCTCACCACAAAAGAAGAAGTTTGATAACTTGACAGAGGTTGGGAATAAAATGCAAATTCCAAATCAGCTACTATGTTCCCCAGTTTTTGAGGTAGTAAGGAATAACAAGTGAGCAGATAAGGTAAAAAGAAAACATAAAAATTAAAATTTAAAAATAAAAATAAAATAGAGTACCAAAAGAAGAGCCTAATCAACTTGTAGAGGAAAAGAGGTAATGTATATGCAAATGCATTTAGCTACTCAAACTAAAGGTGTGGAAATCCGGTATAATTTGAATGGTGATTTGTAGGATATTGAGGACCCGATTATGTAAACAATACAATTGAATGAATATTAGAGTGATTCTCAATTTCTTCATGGTATCAGAGCAGTGTTTGCTCTAAAACCCTAATCAATCCATGGCTGCCCAAATAGGAGACAACCATGAGTCCAGTCAATTGGCAAACCATGAAAGAAATTCGGAGATACACTCCTCAATGGGCCCCGTCGGTGCATTTGAAAACTCCCCACTCCATCTTACCGTTGAAAAATTGAACGATAAGAATTACAGAGAGTGGGCGCAGGCAATCAAGCTTGTTATTGACGGAAAGGGAAAGTTAGGGCTTTTTACCGATGAGACTCAGCGACCACCTCCGACCGATGTAGCAGCATCCCAGAAATGGTGGTCCGAAAACTCCTTCATCACCTCATGCTTGATTAACTCCATGAAGCTAGCCATTGGCAAAACTTACATGTTCCTCCCGACGGCAAAGGATGTGTGGGATGCGATACAGGAAACATATTTCGATGTCGAGAATGTTTCCCAAATCTTTGAGATAAAGATGCGGCTCTAGCAGATGAAACAAGGAGATCGAGAAGTCACGGAATACTACACCGAGATGCTAGGTTTGTGGCAAGATCTCGATCTCAATTGCGAAGAGAAGTGGGAGTGTACGAGTGACAATGTGCACTTCAAGAAGAAGATAGAGAACGAGAGGATCTTTGAGTTCCTAGTGGAACTGCACCGTGAGCTTGACGACGTAAGGAGCAGGGTTCTCAATCGCCGGCTGTTGCCTTTCATCCGAGAGGTCTTCTTTGAGGTGCGACGAGAGGAAAGCAGAAGAAGAGTGATGCTGAGGGAACATTTCTCATCTGGGCCCGAGGCTTCAGCCCTTTTAACCCGTGGGCCTCATGCTGGATCTAGTGGGCCTCACTCTGAATCAGGCCCAAGACAGTCCAAGAGGACTTATTGTGAGCATTGTAAGAAACTGGACCGCACTAAAGACACTTGCTAGCCTTTACATGCCAAGCCCGTGGATTAGAAGCCCAGACAACCCAATAAAGCCCATACTCATCAGGCCTCCACCGAAACCCAGGCAGACAAAACACCCACAGAAATTCGTCAGTCAACTTCTAGTGTGGGGTTTAATTCCGACCAACTTGCGAAACTATATGAGCTTTTTTCTAATTTCCAAACCTCTGGTCAGTCTTCTACTACTCTATCCTCTGGTTCTTTGGCCCAAAAAGGTATCTTTTTTATAGCACTTAGCACCATGTCTCATATTACTCCCTGGATTATCGACTCTGGTGCATCTAATCATATGACTGATACTCAACAATTATTTTCTACATACTCTCCTTGTGCGGTAATTTAAAAGTAAAAATTGCAGACAGTACTTTATCCCTAGTTGCTGGCAAAGGGAGTATTCATATTTCTGAATCTATTACTCTCAACCCTATCCTACATGTACCTAATTTATCTTGCAATTTGTTGTCTATTAGCCAATTAACCAAAAAGTCTAATTGCTCAGCTAAATTCCTACCATCTCATTTTGTTTTTCAGGACCTATCATCGAGGAAAACGATTGGCAGTGTTAAGGAACATAAGGGTTTATATTACTTCGACGAAACTAATGCGCATGGACAGTGTCCTCCTCCTATTTGTAATTTTGCATCTCGTCCTAAGGACAATGAACTTTTGTTATGGCATAAAAGGATGGGTCATCCTAGTTTTTAGTACTTGAAACATTTATTTCCTTCATTATGTTCAAATAAAGCTTCATGGGATTTTCAGCGTGAAGTGTGTGAACTTGCCAAACACCATCGAGCGTCTTTTCCTAAATCTAAGCATAGACCATCCATACCATTTACTCTAATTCATAGTGATCTATGGGGACCCTCACGTACCCCTAATAAGACCCATAAAAAATGGTTTACTACTTTTATGGATGATCACATTCGCCTGTGTTGGGTATATTTGTTGATTGATAAAAATGAGGTTCGATCAGTCTTCATGAACTTTCACTCTATGATACAAACTCAGTTTCACACCAAAATTCAAATTCTTCGTACTGATAATGGTACTAAGTATTTCAATCACTCCTTGAGCACTTATCTACAAGAAAATGGTATTATGCATCAAAGTTCTTGCATTGACACCCCTTAGCAAAATGGGGTTGCAAAACGGAAAAATAGACATATTCTTGAAGTTGCTCGTGCTTTGCTGTTTACCTCTCACATGCCCTCACAATTTTGGGGTGACTCCATTTTGACAGCCACATACCTTATTAACCGAATGCCTAGTTGGGTTCTATCTTTTATCAAACCCCTCTAGAAATTCCAAGAATTTTTTCCTCATTCTAGACTCGATGCACATCTTCCACTTCGTGTCTTTGGGTCCACTGTGTTTGTCCACACTCACGGACCAAAGCGGAACAAATTTGATCCCAGAGCGCTTAAATGTGTCTTTCTTGGCTGCTCTTTCACACAAAAGGGCTACAAAAGCTATGATCCAATTTCACAAAAGCTATATGTTAGCCTAGATGTCACATTTTTTGAGCATACTCCCTACTACTCGCTTCAGGGGGAGTCTGTGAGTGAAACTAGACCACCCTTAACCTTAGACTACCTCGATGTTGCTATGTTCAAATCCACTTTGTGCCTTATATCTACCTCTTCGCCGAATACAGAAGGACACTTAAACTCAGGGGGACATACAGAATTACAGACAAATAGGGAAACACTCGTCTACTCAAGGAGGCCAAAATCGAAGTCCAATGAGACACTCATCTCGAAGCACTAAAAGAGTCGGAACCAGTGATAGTTCCAACCCCTCGGGAGTCTGGCTCCAATCTTGATCAGGTAACAGATGACTTACCCATTGCTCTTAGGAAACAACCTCGTTCATGTACTTTCCATCCCATCTCGAAATTTATGTCTTATAATCCTCTTTCTGCAAAGTGTCGTGCTTTTACAAGTAACTTTTATAGAATCCAGATTCCTAAAAACATTCAAAAAGCCTTGGAGATTCCAGAATGGAAAGAGGCAGTGATGGAAGAAATAAGGGCATTGGAAAAAAATGGGACTTGGGAAGTGATGAATTTGCCTAGAAGGAAGAAACCAGTGGGTTGTAAATGAGTATTCACAGTGAAATATAAGGCGGATGGCACAGTAGAACGATACAAAGCCCGCCTGGTTGCAAAGGGGTTCACTCATACCTACAACATCGACTATACCGAGACATTTGCACCAGTGGCAAAGCTGAACACTATACGAGTTCTTTTATCCTTGGCAGCAAACCTCGATTGGCCACTCCATCAATTTGATATCAAAAATGCCTTTCTGAATGATGAGCTAGAAGAAGAAGTGTTTATGATGCTACCACCAGAGTTCTGTAAAGAAGAAGAAGAAACTGGGGTATACCAATTGAAGAAATCTATGTATGGTCTCAAGCAATCATCAAGAGCATGGTTTGGTAGAATTGCAAAGGTGATTAAGAACCAAGGATACCAATAGGGACAGTCGGATCATACTATGTTCTTCAAACGGTCCAACGATGGAAGGATGACCATCGTAATTGTGTATATCGATAACATCATTCTCATTGGAGATGACATAGGAGAAGTGGAGAGGATGAAGAAGGTCTTAGCCACAGAATTTGAGGTAAAAGATCTAGGTCAAATGCGGTATTTCCTAGGAATGGAGGTCGCCAGATCAAGAAAGGGAATTAGTATTTCCCAGAGAAAGTATGTACTTGACTTGTTGATTGAGACTGGCATGTTGGGATGCAAGCCAAGCAATACCCCTATCAAGGCAAGAAAAAGGACGGAAAACGACGGAAAACCCGTGGATAGAGAGAGAGATCAGCGACTAGTAGGTAGACTGATCTACCTTTCTCACATTAGACTAGACATTGCTTTCGCCGTAAGCGTGGTTAGCCAATACATGCATTCACCAAAGGAAAGTCATCTGGAAGCAATGTATAAGATCCTCAGATACCTAAAGGGTTCTCCAGGGAGAGGATTATTCTTTAAGAAGAGTGACAGTAAAAAGGTAGAGATCTATATAGATGCAGATTGAGCAGGATCAGCAAATGACAGAAGGTCTACTATACCTATGTCTGGGGGAATCTAGTAACATGGAGAAGTAAAAAGCAGAGTATAGTAGCCAGAAGCAGTGCCAAGGCTGAATTCAGAGCAGTTGCACAAGGTATGTGTGAAGGATTATAGTTGCAGAAACTGTTGGAAGAACTACACATTACAGTAGAGCTTCCCATTAAACTTTATTCTGACAACAAAGCTGCCATTAGTATTTTTCATAATCCTGTTCAACACGATAAGACCAAACATATAGAAGTGGACAAACACTTTATAAAGGAGAACATTGAGAAGGGAACTATTTGCATGACTTATATCCCTACAAGAAACAATTGGCAGATATATTCACCAAGGGGTTACAGAAATCAAGCTTTGAAGATTTTATTTACAAGTTGGACATGATTAATATCTATGATCCAACTTGAGGGGGAGTGTGGAAATCTGGTATAATTTGAATAGTGATTTATAGGATATTGAGGGAAAGATTGAGGCCCCAATTGTGGGTGATTTGTGTGATTTTATTTTTTCCATATTTGTATTTTTTCCATTTTTTGCTCTTTGTGTAAATGTTAAATAGGGACCCAATTATGTAAACAATACAATTGAATGAATATTAGAGTGATTCTCAGTTTCTTCAAAAGGTGCAGAGAAGAAAGCTAAAAATGAGCAGCTCCACTCCGCTTGTAAAGACACTTGTTTGATCTTATTGGTGAAATTTCTGAGCCAAGCTTGAGTACAAGTATCGAGGCCATTTTCTTAATGAGCAGGGCCCAAACCTGGTCCAAGCTTAATCTGATAAGCCTGTAAAATAGGATGATTGGCCCATTACACAAGGGCATCAACGGTAACATAGTTTCATTTTCCAAATTTGTGCCTTCCAAGATGTTAGCATAATTGATGCAAATTATTTCAAAAGACAAAACAATCAGCTTTTTCTTTCTTTCTTTCCCATGCTCCCACAACTTTCCAGAAAGTCCTTTGGTTTATTTTCTCAAAACCATGTATAGTGAGTAAACATTCAGGGATTGTTATATCAAAGCCCTTAAGAGACAACAAGCTATAGATGCCTATTGTTCATCCCTTGGAATAAGAGACCTGCACTTTCTTAAACCTAGTGAAGCCTGAATATCCAAATACAAAGTTTGGTTTAGTTTGTTAGCAGCTATCTCTCACCAGGGGCCCCTTTACTATCTTTTACAAGTTTACAATAGATAATATTAATTTGGAAGAAACTTGAACAGCATTGTCATAATCTTAGTATGATCCCAACATTGTACCTTTTCATGCTTAGAAGAATATTCTTTTTCCTTGATGTTAGCAAAGCTGCATTGCAGATCAGATTTGACTAATTCTAAAAATCTTGACCAATGCATAATTCTTCTAAACTTGACATCTTTTTACTGGTTGCCTGTGTTTTGTATTGGTGCACTCTTTAACATTTTATAGACCACAAAAGACTTTAAATTAACTTGATTGGCGACATTGCTTTTGATTGGCTAAAACCTTAAGGATCATTTTTAACTTAAGGATCCTCTTAGAAATGGATCTTTCACATGGTCAGACATGCAAGAATTCCTTGTTTGCAAGAGGCTGGATGGATTTTTGTATTCAAATAGGTGGAAGCAAGGGTTCCCTCAAAGCCTCTAAGAAGTGCTTCCCAAATTGACCTTTGATTATTGCCCAATTGTCCTAGACACCAATCCATTTAAATGGGGAATGAGTGTTATACCCCATTTAGGTTTGAAAACATTTGGTTGTTATACCCAGTTTTGAATGAAAATTTTGGTTTATGTTGGAATGAGTGTCAAGTTGTAGGATGGGAATAATATATTCATGAAGAAGATACGATTTGTCAAATCAAAGCTGAAAAATTGGAATATTGTGTCTTTCGAAGATTTAAAGAGAAAAAGAACATTCTTACAAACATTGTTAGCATTGATGCTAGTCAGCAGTAAGGAATTTGACTTCAAAACTTTTAGCAATGAGGGCCTTAAGGAGAGTGGAACTAGAAAATTTGTTAAAGGAAGAGGTGTATTGGAGGCAAAAGGCTAGAATCAAATGGATAAAAGAAGAGGATTGCAACTCTAAGTATTTTCATAGGGTAGCCAATGGTAGGCAAAACGGAAACTTCATAAAGTCTTTGGTGTGGGAAGAAGGGGTAATTCTAGATAACATTGGAAACATCTCCGAGGAGATAGTGCATTTTTTTGGAAAGTTATACTCCAAAACTTTGGGTGATTCTTAGAAGGTTAAAAGGATTGGATTCGTCTTCCATTTCAGCAGAGAGTGTTGCATGGTTGGATCACCCCATTTCAACAGGAGGAGATTCACAATACAGTGTTTCAATTAGACAAGGAAATGGCACCCGAGATTGATTTTTTTTAATAGGTAAACTAAACAAATATATTGAAAGCTGTTGAAAAAGGTGCACAAAGTACACACAGAGTATAAAAATAGAGCTAAAAGGCAAGAAAAAGAAAAGAGAAACAACAACCCATAACTCGATACAAAAACATCACCCTAAAGGCTTAGAAAGACATAAAGACTCCAAAAAACCTTTCAAGCTTGCAAACCAAATCTGCATATTGCAATCTTATCGAATCCTTGGCTAAAAACAAACTTCATCTACCCACCATTTCCAATTACACTCTCCTTTGCCGCTTACTAAAATGACTACCTTATGCCTTCATAAGAAACACAAAACAAGCCCACACCTCTAAAACCCTTACCTTGAGATCAAGTGATACAATTCCAACCCCTCTCCTCTTCTCTATCCTTCCTATTTTTGAGGAGAGCCAAACACCCAACCTCTAAACCAACTAATGGAAATTTGAAAATCTCAAACTTCATAATCACCCACAAGCCATATCCTACCCACTATTCCAAATCCTCTGTTTTCCACTTGATATGTTGTAATTAACAAAGCACTCCAATTTTGGAAGCTCCCTAAAAAAATGAGGTGTAGAGGAAGGACTCCTCTTTATACTTAAGGCTACTACTCTATGGCCCTTGATCTGCAACTTAAATCCCTTGAAATTGTCAAATGGGCTTAGCCTTATCCATAAATGTCATGGATCAAGGGGCTAGAGGAGTCCTTAACTACCTTTCGAGAGCCACTAAAGCCTCGACCCAAAGTGACTTATCTTTCTCACAGTAGGATTCCTCCAATAATCCAAGGGCCAAATCTCTAGGCCCACAACCACCATCATAATGACCTAAGAGTAGTGGCATTTTAGAGCCACCAACTACTTCCCCAACTTTATGGCAACTAATGGCCCCCAAGCTCAATACATCTCCTCATCTCTTGTAAACCAATAGTGCTTTCTTGCTCACACACCCTCTTTAACGTGTGGAGCACCACCAACATCTTCTTCCACTCTAACCTTTCACTGCTTTCCATCCCTCTTGGTATTGAATTGTGACGACCAAGGTGAGGCCTCCCACCACAAATGAACCAAGTAACAAAAAGGCCCCACTACCACCTGAAGTGATCCAAGAACCTTCTTGTCATCTGCACTCATGATAATTCTTTCCCATTGGAGGTTCGCCGCTTTGCAGTGTCTTTATCCACTACAACAAAACCCTTACAACAATCTCTTAGATATTTAATAAAAGCCCTATCCCACAAATGTAGTGGTCGCCCTACCAGCTAACCTAAACTTCCTTTGCATGGATGCCTTTCCTAGAGCACCCTGCTCAAGCCTAATGGTTTCAACATTGTAGTGTATCAAAAGTGTTGGTATATGACATAAGGAGGATCTTCTAAAAGTGTTCTTGGTGTTTCACAATAATGGGGTAATGAACCAAAGCACCAATGCTACCTTCATTGCTCTTGTGCCAAAAACATCAAACCAACAAAATCTCATATTTTAGACCTATTAGCCTAGTCACTAGTCTGTACAAGATCATAGCTAAGATCATAACCAAGATCATAGCTAAGATTAGAGAAACCTATTAATGAGGCTAATTGAAATAAACTAAAACATTGATTGATTGATTGGTGATTAAATAATATTAGTTTTTTTTTTTTTGCAAGTGTTGCAATCTCAATGGTGAGATCATCAATTTTCTTCTAGGTGAGACTCTAAGGTTTCTATCTCTTCTTCTTCGTATCTTCTTTCCCTATATTTTTTATTTTATTTTTCTCCACCATAAACTTTATCTCTCGTTCCTCTCCTTAAACCCTAAAAAATAAAAATTGTAGCCCACCTATTTGATTGTAAGCAACTATCTTATGGTTGTAAGAGCCAAAAGTTCTTGGCTTGAAGGTGTATGTAATTGAGGAGTGGAGAGACTTACGCAAACATGAGTTCAAAAAATACTTCTAACAATCAAGATGCCACTACAACACACCTAAAGGAAATTTCTACCACACAAAATCTCATCAAGATGCTATTATACAACTAAATAGCAAACTTGATGAGATCATGAAGTTATTAGAAAAGAGTTAAGAAAAACAACCAATTGAAGATGAAACTACAAGCCATTAATTCAAACAAAAAATCACCCTATAGACCACATGAAGAACAAGACAATTTTAGGATGGGAAATCAAAGAAGGGACCAAACTTTTTGAGTAAGATGATGATGTGACACAAAAGATACCCCTTAAAGTTGCTGAATATTATGGAAAATTAAATCCAACAGCTTTCTTGATTGGATTATGTCAATAAAATATTACTTTAATTGGTATGCTATGCCTAAAAATAAAAAATTTCCTTTTGTGAAGGCAAAATTGAAAAGAGCAACATGTCTATGGTGATATAATATTGAGAATTAGCTTTAGAGAACAGAACAACTACCTATAGACACATGGATGAATGAAGTTGAAGACAAAGGAACACTTTCTCCTAGCTGACTATGAACAACTCATGTATACAATTTTTTGATAGGTAAAAGGAAACAATTTATAAAAAATATAAACGCTAAAAAAAAGTGTTTTAAAGTACACAGAAAGTATGCAAAGAAACACCTAAAGGTGTCACAAAAACAAAGAAGGACACCAAAAACAAACCCTCTTAGCCCGAACCCAACCAGTCCACAAAGTCCATAATGGCAAGATGACTAGGAACTATATAAAACTTGCACCATGCCCAAAGATTACAAATGAAAGAGAATTTGAACCCTTGAATCAACCGCCCCTCATTTCAAACACCCTATTATATCTTTCCTTCCAAACAATCCAAAAAAAACATAAAGGAATAGCTTGCCAAGCCTTTTTCCTCCTTTTGCCACAAAAAGACCTTGTCATCTTAACAATGCCTCTCTAACCGAGAAGGGGGGCACCCACAACATGCTAAAAACAAAGAATAAAATATGCCACAAAACCCTCATTCTGTCACAATGAAGGATGATCTAATACAACGGATTCTTCGTCTTTAAGGCATAAGAATCATCTATTCGCCAAAGACCACCCTCTTCTTTGAATGTGGTCTAAAATTAGAACCTTCTTCCAAGTAGCCTCCCAAACAAAGAAAACCATCCTCGATGGCACCTAAGAATTCCATATCATACTTGTAGAGAACATACCTTATATTCTTGGCGCCAACGCCTTGCACAAGGTCTTGACAGAGAAAGCCCCATTCTTTGACTTAGTCCACAAAAATTTTTCATCCTTGTCCCTAAACACCATCCTCCTTTGCAATCTCAGAAGGAAACGCTTCACAGTTTCCACTTCCCAATAGTTGAGCCACCTAGAAAAATGAGAGGCCCAACAACCTCCCTTAGGAGAATGGTTCCATACCTCTTCCACCCACCCCTCCTTGAAAGAAACTATAGCAAATAAGAAAGGAAAAAAAATACACAAAAGCTCATCACCACACCACTTGTCCTTCCAAAACCTCACCCTCTTCCCATTCCCCACCAAAAAGGCAACTCTGTAGCTTAACAAGTCCCTATCCTTTCTGATGACTTTCCATAACCCTACCCCATGCACTTCCCTCACCTCATAAGAGCGCTACCCTCCTGCCTCCTCCCCGTATTTTCCGCTAATGGTCTACCTCCAAAAAGGCCCCCTCTCCTTAGCAAAACGCCAACTCCTTTGCACATAAGGTTTCTATTAAGCAACAAGAGATTCCTAACCCCCAATCCACCATTTCTTTTATCTAAGCAAACATTAGACCATTTAACCAAATGTAGTTTCTCTCAAGGGTCCCTCCTTCCCAAAGAAAGTCTCTTTGAATTTGCTCCAACCTCAGCCTAACCGATCTTAGAATGCAAAACAAGGACGTAAAATAAATAGGCAAGCTGGAGAGAGTGCTACGAATTAGGGTAAATCCCCACCCCCCCTCCCCTTCTTTTAGAAACTCATGTACACAATTGTTTTCTCTAAACAAGGTACTAAGTTGGAGAATATACAGAAGAATTTCATCAATTGAGCATTCAAAATCGAGTGCGGGAAAGTGAGGTTTAACTTGCAACTCATTATAAAGCTAGACTTCAAATGGAGATTCAGCTTGAGATAATAGCTATAAACACTTACACTGTGGATGATGCATATCAACTAGCCCTTAAAATAGAAGAGAGGCTCAAATTTTAGACTTACAAATGTCCACATTCACAAATTGGGAGTACTTTCTTCAATCAAACAACAAGCAAATCATCAAGCACAACAAATTTCCAAACTTCTAACCATGTGAATGGTGAAGGCAGCAATCAACAAACTACGAATGTGACTAATAAAGCTACTAATAAGGGTAAAACTTCAATGAATATTGGAGATTAAAAGGTAGGTGTGACTCCTTTATGCTTTAAGTGTGGTGGGCATGGTCATTATGTTGTTGTATGCCTAAGCAAATGTTTACACTTCTGTGTTGAAGATCCAAAATCTGAATTGTAGAGTTATCCAAAAAAAGAAAAGACTTACAATGAAGATGGACTCAATGATGCATGTGATTACTATGATGGTAAGATGGAAGGTTATAGTCTTGTAGTATGACCATTGTTAGTTGTCCCAAAGGTGAAAAGAGAATAAGATTGGCAACATACTAGCATTTTTCATACACGTGTCTCTTGCCAAAGGAAGTTACATATCATGATCATTGATGGAGGTGGTAATTTGAACATAGCTTCACAAGACCTTGTTGAGAAGCTAAACCTTAAAATAGAGACAAATCCAAATCCATTCCAAGTAGCATGGGTAAACAACACCTTCATTCCAATAAGTTTTCGTTGTTTGGTCACATTTCTTTTTGGTAAGGACTTCGAAGAGTTTGTATGGTGTGAGGTCTTACCAGTAAAAATAAGTCATATTTTGCTTGGAAAACCTTAGTTGTTTTATAGAAGGGTTCAACATGACGGCTACGAAAATACATATACTCTTATACACAATGGGCATAAGATTTTATTTTATTTTGGATAGGTAAAAGTTGAAGATAATTTATAAATGAGGAAAAAAGGGAGCCCAAAGGCCAACCCAAGGCATACAAAAAGTATACAACAAGGGTCAAAAGGCAAAAATAACAAAAAAAAAAAAAGGAATACAAAAAACCTCACCTAGAACCCAACCAATCAAAAAGATCGATTAAAAGTAAAGGTCCATCATCTATATACAGCTTAGTCCAAGACCAAAAACTACGCACAAAAGAATTATTCGTCCAATGAATTGAAAGCTCTTCATTGTCGAAACCTATCTCATTTCTTTCCTTCCACACCACCCAAAAAAGGCATAAAGGAGCCAACATCCAAGTCTTTTTACCCTTCTTGCCTACAAAAGACCCATACCAACCAAGGAGAGTCTCTCTAATCGAGAATGGAAGAACCCATGTCAGACAAAAAAACAAAGCAAATAATAACTCCCACAAAACCCTAGTCTTCATGCAATGAATTAAAATGTGATTAGTAGACTCCTCGTCGACAAAACAAAAGAAACATTTGAGGGTCCACCACCTAGCTCCCTAACCAGCAATGGGCATAAGAAGATCCTTCATCCAATGAAAAAGTCTCGCCAATTAAGAAGCCAAGAGGAGACACAACCAAAAATGGTGCTTACTATGTGTCAATTTGAAAAACAGAGTATGGAAACTAAAATTATTTTCACTCTAATCCGAGAAATGGATGAATTTAAAGAGAATGATAAGGAATATCCAATATAAGTGCGTAATATCCTTGATTTTTCTAACTTGTGGCCTATAGAATCACCTAATAAACTTCCTCTTATGCACGACATAGAACTTGCCACAAACTTGTCGATGACACATAATTATTTTGACAACTATCAATTTATTTCACCACATTGGAAAGTCTTTCAAGTTTGGTACTTATCTTGTATGAAATTACAGAAGTTCAAGAGATCTTGAGATCCCATCTTACCATAGCAAAGAGTCCACAAAAAAAAGAAAAAAAAAAGGTGTAAGGCATTGCTCAAAATTTCAATCGATTGTCAAAAATCACTAAAACTCGAGGTCAAGTTTTTCAAGTGGGGGGAATTGATGAGGATGGGCATTAGTTTTAGTTTGAATTACATTAGGATTAATATTTATTAGAGTCTTAGCACATTAAATCATAAGACAATTAGAATTAAAGTTATAATGGGTTATTAGAATCCTAGTAGGCTTTAGATTTCTTATACAAGCCTGTAAATAAGGCTAATTGACATAAATCACAATATTGATTGATTGATGGTGATTAAATAATATTAATTTTTTTACAAGTGTTGTTATTCTCAATGATGAGACTCCATTGATTTTCTTCTAAGTGAGGTTCCTAGAAGATCTTAGTAAGACTCTAAGGTTGTTATCTCTTCTTCTTTGTATCTTCTTTCTCTATATTTTTTATTTTATTTTCTCTACCATAAACTTTATCCCTCGTTCCTTTCCTTAAACCTTACAGAATAAAAACTCTAGCCCACCTATTTGATTGTAAACAACCATCTTAGGATTGTCCTACATCACTCTATTTCGATTGTATGCTGCTTGTAAAATAACCACCATTAAGTCACCAAATCAGATAGTTAAACTTGCCTGTGGGGGCAAAAGGTGGATCATCAACCAAATTGGTGGCTGGAATAGGAATATCCTCTTGACCTCCAGAAATGTCTTCACAAACCAACCTTACCCAACAAAACAGGACAATGAGATCACAGTAAGAAGTAAAGCATTGGCTAAGTAGCAATTAACTTTATACCCGCGTATTTCTGAAATTGAGTTAGGAATACGTCCTCGGGCATACTGAACCTGTCATCAAAGTGAAATAAAATATGACTACTTGATGCATAACAACGATGGTTCACTATCTCAAGGCCAGCTACAATGAAGAAAGGACCGAAAACATGGTTTGAATAGAAACAACAAAAAGTATAAAGCATAAATCGGTAAAGTACCAACTAGTCCAACAAAATACATTATCACATATAAATCATCTGTCAATAAGTGGATAATGAGATCACAAACAACAAAGAGAAGGGATCCATGTTTTAATTAAAAATAGAAATTCGCAAAGAATTTGGAAAACTACATTATAGCACTAAAACATATTTTGATAAATCAGAAAAGCTAAACAAGAATAAAACTAAAAAAGAAAAAGAAAATTGTAGTCCAAAAAATGAAAAATGTTCTCTTAGAGTGGAACAATGGGACTAAGTTTTCAGCATCCTATCCAAAATTATTTGGATTAGACTTTGTGAAGATGATTAGATTGGTGTCGTCCATTCTGATTTGCACAGCAAGAAATTTGCTCCTCTAAAAACAAAAAAAAAAATAGAAAAAGGGGAAACATATTTTCAACCAATTAGTAAAAATACAGTCCCAGCAGAAAGCAATACTTTAATGATTCCAAAAACAAGCTCTAGTACGTTCTGTAAAACAGAATTCACTACAATGATCCATCATCTAAATATGGTATTGACTGTAAGGAGACTTTTGGTCTTGTTGCAAAGATGACCTCCATTCATACCTTAATTGCAGCTGCCTTTATTCATTAGTAGAGTTTATGGCAAATGGATGTAAAAAATGCATCTCTAAATGGAAATCTTCCACAAGAGGCATATGTGGTTCCTCCCCTAGGTGTTACTCATAATCCTAGGAAGATATGTAGACTCAGAAACACGTTACATAGAACAAGCTTATACTGTTTGTCGTCAGCACATTCAAACATTTAACTTGCAATAACTCAAGACCTGCAACACATTAAGTTAGATATTCAAGCATTCAACTAAGCTTTTGTACTACAATAAACCAGATGCAATATCCCAAGGTTTTTAGTACCTATTACAGTGACTAGTTCTCATTGCCTTCAGAATTTTACATGGTATTTAAAAGCATAATACAGGTAGCTTTCAGAGGGAGAAAATGAGCTGTAATCACAGAAAGAAAATGGTCAAGAATTAAGAAAAAAGACATTCAAAACCCATAATTAATATAGAAACCTGGTTTGTTGTCAAAATTGGCTGCCCTTCAAGCCTCTTTAGGCGGTACTTAAAAACTGTAAATCCAGAAACTCCTTTTTCAGCCCAATATTGGACAACCTGCAAACAAAAAGCAAAACAAATTCATTGGACCAAACAATCTGATCAAATTGTATGGACTGGAGTAGTGAAATTCTAATTAAAAAAAAAAAAATGATGGTCAACCAATAAAATAAAATAAATTAGAGAGAGAGAGAGAGAGAATAAAAAAGGACTGGAGTAGTTTTTTTCCCCCTGATGAGTAAAGTAGGAGAATATTATAAACAAGAAACACCAACAGAGCACCTGAAAGCATTCAAAAAGTACACTGTAAGTGCCTAAAAACGCCTCCAAAAAATAGAGGGACAATAAAAATTTACTACAAAACAAAGGACTAGAATCTAAACCAACTTAGACCAAGATTATAGAGAAAGGAGTGTTTCCATCCTTGAATAGAATGTCCCTCATTTTCAAATGATCTACTATTTCTCTCCTTCCATATTGTCCAAAACAAGCCTAAGGGAATAGCTCATCACGCCTTTTTCCTCTTTTCACCCACAAAAGAGTCATGTCATCCTAATAACGTCCCTCTGACCAAACAAGAAAACACATAATACACTCCAAACAAGAAAAACAATAAATGTTATAATATTCTTGTCTTGACACAGTGGATAAATATGTGATCAATGGACTGTTTTTCTAAATGACAAAGGAAACATCTATTTGACAAAAACCACCCTCTCCTCCTTAAATGATCCAAGGTTAAAACCTTTGCCCAAGTAGCCTCCCAAGCAAAAAAACCCACATTTGACGGCGCCCAAGAATTCCAAATTACACCTATTGGAAAAGAAACTATACTTCTTGGATCTAAAGTCAAGTAAAGGGCACAAAGAACTTACCATTTTTTGACCTTGTCCAAATCGCCTCATCTTCCTCGTCCCTATACACTCTCCTCCCTTGCAGACTCTTAAGGAAGCGCTCCACAATATCCACCTCTCAATCAATTTTCTTTTTCTTTTTATCAATGTCCACCTCTCAATCATTTAAGAGCCTAGAAAAGCGAGATGCTCAACAACCCCCTTCATCTAACAACTTTCAAACATCCACCACCCAAGCCTCCTCTGAAGCAACAATTGCAAAAAGAGAAGGGAAGGTAGTACAAAGTGGTTCATCACTACACCACTTGTCCTTCCAAAATCTCACTCTCTATTCATTACCAACTGAGAAAGCAACTCTACAAGCCAAAAGATTTCAATTCTTTCTAATGGCTTTCCATAACTGTAACCCATATCTTTCTCTCACTTCCTTGGCACGCCATCCTTCTTCTACCCCATACTTGCAACTTATAACTTGCTTCCATAAAGCCCCTTTATTCTCAGCATTACACCAACTCCATTTACATAAGAAGGCATTGTGAAGAGTTGAGAGATTCTTAACCCCCAAGCCATCCTTACTTTTGTCTGAACAGGGGATATCCTTACTAAATATGGCTTCCACTCGAGGGCCCCTCCTTCCCATAGGAAATCCCTTTGGATTTGCTCCAACAATAACTTAATAGTCCTTTGAATGTAAAACAAGAACATACAATAGATAGGCATACTAGATAAAATGCATCAGATCAAGATAAGCCTCCCACCTCTGGAAATATACTATATTTTCTACATAGCTTTTTGTGAAACCTCTCCTCCACCCCATTCCACACTGCCACAGATTTAAAAGGAGAACCTGAAAAAAAGCCGAAGTAAGAAGATGGAAGTGCACCCACCTTGCAACCAAACTCTAGAGCCCACTCTTCTAAGTTATTCACTCTCCCCACTAAAACTAACTCACTCTTTTCCAAGTTAACCAACCAGCTTAAATAAGTCAACCAATCTTGAGAAGGCTCGGAAAAGACTAAAGCATCATTGGTAAACAACAGGTGAGAAATTTCCACCCCTTCACCTCTATTACTCACCCACCAACATGGCGAGAAACTCCAACCTTAGCCCTCTTGAGCAAACAACTAAGAGCCTTCATGGCAATGACAAACTAAGAAGGTGAGAGAGGATCCCTTATCTTAGACCCTTAGAGCTTTCAAAAAAACCCAACAAAGTACCATTAACAAAAATTGAAAATCTTACTGAAGAAATACAGCATTTAATCCGATTGATCCACTTCTCCCCAAAGTCTTATCTTTTTTAAAACCAAGAGCATGTATTCCCAATTAACATGATCATAGACTTTCTCAATATCAAGCTTGCAAAGCAAACCACAATCATTGCTTTTCAACAAGTCAAGGGCCTCATTAGCAATAAGCATAACATCCAAAATTTGCCTTCCCTGCTCAAAGGCATTTTGGGAACTGGACACCACCTCACCCACCTTATTCTTAATTATATTGGCTAACACTTTAGCCAACAACTTGTATAAGCCACCCGCCAAGCTAATAGGCCTCAAGTCCTTACAATCTTCTGATTCCCCTTTCTTAGGAATTAAAACCAAAAAAGTTGCATTCAAGCTCTTTACGAATATACCTTGCACATGAAAGTCCCTACAAAAACCCAACACCTTCCCTTCACAAAATTCCAATTGAATTGTCAAAATGCCATAGAAAAGCCATCAGGGTCTGGTGCTTTGTCCCCACAGAGATTCGAGAGGTCAATGAACACCTCTTCCTAAGAGAAAGGGGCCTCTAGCATTGCAGCATCCTGAACTGTTAATTCATCAAACAACAACCCGTTAATGCTAGGTTTCAAATCCCCTGATTTAGACAAAATGCATTGAAAAGCCCAAACCACCCTGTCCATAATCCCACTCTCCTCTAAAATCCAGGTCCCGTTGATTTTAATCTTTGCTAAGAAATTCCTTCTCTTAGGAGCATTAGTCATTTTGTGGAAAAAAAGCTAATATTTCTGTCACCCTCCAACCATAACTCCCTTGATTTCTGCCTCCATGAGGTTTTTTCCAACAGAACCTACTTCTTGTACCCTTTCTTAGCTTGCTTCTTGGCATTCTGCTCCTCCAAAGTCAAGACACTAGTCTCTTCTTTAGAATCCCGAAAAACCACCTGGTTCAAGGCCAACTCCTTTCTAACTGAAACATTACTGAACAACTCTTTGTTCCAACTCTTCAAATTAGTTTTCAACGCTTTCAATTTTTCTGCCAAAATGAAACTAAAGGATCCACTGAAGCTGAACCCCAACTACCAAGAACGCAATAAATCTTTGAAACCTTCCTCCTTCAGCCACATGTTCTCAAACCTGAACAAGGAGGGACCAATTCTCAACCCTCCCCCATCTAACAATATGGGAAAATGATAAAACACTGGTCTAGGCAAGATGCTCTGCACAGCCCCACTGAAATAGCTAACCGACCCCTCAGACACCAAGAACCAATCAAGTTTGGATTGAGATTGGTTGTTTAAACCACCCCTCTTAAGAGACAAAAACCCCTGCAAAGGAAGATCCCTTAGCTCCAAGTCCTCAATGACCTCAGAGAATCTCCTCATAGATGAGGACAAACTACTGCCTTTGCTACACTCCCTAGGAAATCTGACCATGTTAAAGTCTCCACCAATACACCAAGGGTCACTCCATAAGCCCCTGATGGCCCTCAATTCTCCCCAGAAACCTTCTCTATTCCTTCTCACAAATAAGAAAAAAGAATAACAAAGATGAATTTGTATTGACAAAAACCCAATAAGGTTATAGTTATTTACATAACATAAGCCTACAAGAAAACTATGAAATCTAAGAGTGCATTTGACAATGATTTTAGAAAGTGTTTTTAACTTTTCTAACACTTGAAAATTTTCATCTTTCAAGTATTAGAAAAACTAAAAACACTTTCTAAAATCACTACCAAACGTACCCTAAGAAGCATATAACATTTTCACGTTAAAGAAAGTTCATAGGATAAATAGAACAGAAACAAATCTTAAAAAAATGTTTCTGGTAGTTACCTTATATAAGCCATCATATGTGTAAACTTTGCCGACATAACTATTTGCAGATTTGTGGCCTCGAATTACTCTAACAGGCACACACTGCTCCATACAATTCTGCAATTGAAGCAAAACAAATTGAATTCATTTTTTATACTGACAATTTGGAAGATATAACACCCAATCCCAGGTCAATTTAGTTAATACTGAGACACATACAACAGCAGAAATATAAACAGGCCCTGAACCTAAATTATTATGGCTGCATGATGTCACAAGAAAACCTCTTTCTTTTCTTTTCCCAGAAGGTGAAGAATTTATTGATAGAAGAGGAAAATTAAATACAAGTCAGGACAAGATGTTCTTCAACGTAGCAAAGAGAACAGACAAAATGCATGTTCCAATTCAACAAATACAAAATCACATGAGACCAAGATTTAGGGCCTGCTTCCAAGGCCATCCTGAGATTTAGAAAATCTAATGTAATAGATATGCACCATTATCACAATCTAAACCTTCAATTAGGCAAAAGGACACTTATTTTTGCACTTTTTTTCATGTACACTTCCATGGCCAGCAACAACCATGTTTTAATAATTTTTGTATGCGGATTTCATGGCAGAAACTCCATACTGAATTGGACAACAAAATAGGCATGTATACTTGTCATAAAACTTTAAAATATTAAATGAAGTACTAATAGTAATCCCAGAGACATAATTCAATTAATATATAACTTAAAGGTCATATTTGCACACATTTACAACCTATTTATGGAAAAACATATGATGCCTTTTGACTTCATAGTGTGTATAGCATCCAAAGAGAATGTAAAATATTGCCCCAATTAAGGGAAATGGCAAAGGACAGAGATAAACCTCTCCAAGTGGTTGGAACAGGCATATTCCTAATTAGGTTTTAAACGACTGCTGTAGAATAAAATAAAAATAAAAGCACAACAAATAATAAGAGAGATTTTTGCACAAAAAGTAACCCACCTAGGACAGAGGGCAATCTCATTCTTTAAGTAAAAGCTTTGAAGTTGCAAAAAAAATCATTTTAATTATTTCAAAGTATATAACTACCAGTCTTTTCATAGATTTGAAGCCTAATAACAATTAACAATTAATCCAAGCCCTAGAATTCTTGTCAAGTAAAAATACTAATCCTTGAATTAAACAAATCCAGACCACTAAAACATGAGCAAATAAACCCAAAACAAGCAAAAAATCTTACTGATTCAGGGCTGCAGTAGCACATTGCAATGAAATGATTTCCAGTAAAAGTAAAAAAAGGATGACTAACTGGAGGCAATCTTATAAATGCAGTCAAATAGATCTGTCCCACAAACTAAGAAATTTCTCGCCCGGGCTTTCTCTAAAATGTTTCTTGAAATTAAGAAATCAGTTAGTCAAAGGTTCCAATGGAATAAATTAAAAACAAAATAGTCCAGTGAATCAATAAGCACATTGCAATGAATAAAGAAGAAAAGCAACCAAAACAGAGAATCAGATTTCAGAAATGCACACCTTTAAAGCCAAATTACCACGTTCCATCACTTGATCTTGTACTTGACGCTTATTTCCGAGTAAATTATTGCCACCTTGACCAGTGTACACAACATCCTCAGAGTTATCCAAATCATCTTCATATTGACCTGACAAGACAATGGCCACTGCAAGTGGGAATGTATAGCCACTGTATTCCTGCAACATTCAAGGAACACCCAAAACTGCTTTTTTATGAACACTACTAAGGACTCAATCTCTTTGATAAAAATTAAAAGGAATGAGATTACTTCCAGTCAAGGAACTACTTTTTTATTTTTAACTTCTAAGTTATTGGTTTACATAACAGGAACAAGGTCAAACGCAGATATAGCAGATATGAAATCATTACAGAATAAAGAAAGACCAATTGATATTCACTCCAAAAAACATAAAGAAAAGTGAAATGAAGGACAATACATTCTTCCAAAATACGCATGATTTGATCAACATGGAATAAGTAAAAGGTAAACTTCACCCATACTTTAACAAGCTCTATAGCTAAAAAATTTGACAAAAATACAAAAGCGAGAGATAGCACTGCACAACTCTAGGGGATTAACAATCCCCTACAAAAATTATGAGCTGCTTGATTCTCGCTTAGCTAGTTGATCAGCAATGCAATTAGCTAAACATAGACCTCAGGAAAAGAAAGCATCCCAAAGTCACTAGCGACATCTAAAATATCACAATGCCACACATTTTACTTCAATAAATTACTTTTCTTCTTACACACCCATAAATAATAATTGCAAATCCTCCTCCACCAATAGACTGAAGAAACTCAAAGTCCTGACCTACTGCAAGCCCTCCATATTGCTAAAATCTTTAATTTTTCAAGTAAATTCTTTCTCACAAGTTTGAGAAAGTTCTCAATTCAGCTTCAATCCCCAAATGCCTTGAGTTATCCAATAAGCACTCATCAAAATTTAGCTTTATCGAACCCTCTAGAGGCAAATTCCAATTCGGATGCATCTCCTTCACAAACCTCACAAACAAGGTTCTAATCTAGTAATTGAAAGCTCAAAAGAGCGCTCAGAAAGACTTTGGAGAACCCTACAGAGAATAAAATAAATAAACTAAGCTAACAACCTCCACAGATTCTCATCTCAAAGATCCCAACATTCTTCCCTGTCAAATTATCCAAGATTAAAATGAAGTCAGGTGCATAACAAAGTATCCTGACTAGTGTCTATGCCAGAAGGCTCACAAAAAATATGATTATCACATCTCCCACGCTTTTGGAAGCTACCTAATCTATCCTGGTGAATGTGAAGCATCTATGCCAAAGCCCCAAAGCACTAGACTACAGTAGAAAAACATGACCAATTGAAATATCATTCCCCAAAAACATAACACAATAATTTGGACTGAGAACTTTGTAAAACTTCCCAAACTGTACAATCATTAATATTAATCTTCTCGTCGCCCAAGAAGCAAGCAAGCAAAATCCTTGACCATAGATGTGTTTTCAGAGTTACTAATGAAATTGGCTTGAAATAAAGAGGCCAAGTTTGTATATTCAAAGGGCACTAAATTAAAGAACTAATCGATAGGTTTGAGAAGATAAAAGACTAAAATGAAATTCAGGAAAGATAGCAATAAAGTACACATGAATGAAGGCATGAGAACCACAAGCTATCTGATCTCCAAATCAGAAAGATTGTGGCAAAAATTGAAGTTCCAAGATGCCGCCGAATAGAATAAATATAAAATGGCTGATATAGGAGAGTCTCTAGATCTCACTAACCTTAAAAGATTTGGAAATTAAGAAGTATAGCACAAGACTTGCTTAGAACTAGATATATATCTCCAAAAATTAGGAATCATTCTACAAGGGTTTCTATCAAATATATTTAATAAATCCATCCGTACGTTCAGCATGCATATTCCTTTAGGATGAATATTCAAATAGAGAAAGCCTCCTCCTAATCTTGAAGATAGTCTGTAGTTACCAAAGTTCTGTTATAAGTATATTCATAATTTTAATTTTTTATAAGAGCTTGTATTAATAAAAGCGCAAAAAGTGCGTAAAAGTATAGAGATCGTATACAAGTAAACCAAGCAAAAAGCAAAAAAGAGGATACAAAAAATACTCCCTCCCTCACCCAATACCCAGCCAATCTATGAAATTAATCAAATGTGTATATCCACCACCTATATACACCCTAACCCACATAAAGAAATTGTTTAGGAATAAATTTTTAGCCTTTGATAAGACAATTCCTTACTATCAAAGTATCTCCTGTTTCTTTCCTTCTAGATCGTCCAAAAAATGCAAGGAGCAGCTCTCCAAGCTTTAATATGCCTTTTATCTATAAAAGACTCATGCCATCCTAGGAGGGTTTCCATAACTGACTCAAAAAAAAAAAACCATCATACACCAAAAGATAATAATAAATATACAATAATAATAATGTTGAATATAATGTATTTATAGTATACAATCTTTCTTTCATTTCTTAATATAGGTCACATATAAGGTAGTTAGTTCAACCTAACCTTGTATATATTTCTCTATCATAAAAAGTTAATCATATGAATGAGAATTAAGGTTTTTTCTCTCTTTCTCTCTCTTTCAACATGGTATTAGAGCCAAGGGAGAAAACTTTATTCTTTTTGGTTTACCCGTGTAATTAATTCCAGAAATCCGTCCAGTGACCATGTTTCATTCCGGTCACCTTTTCCATCTCCTAAAGCTTTTCGGTCAGTCATATCGTGGTCAGAATACCCTCCTCACCGTCAACTTTTTTCCTCAGCGATATTTTCCGACACCGACCACATCATCAGGAGCGTAAAGAGGAGATCTGTAACTTTTCTCAAAACACCGGAGCCAAAAACCGATCCACGCGCCGTTTTTCTCCGACGGCCTAAATCCCACGCGCTGGCATGTGAGGGCGCGTGGCCCACTTTCTAGTGCCGAGCTTCTACCAGCAGGCTCTTCCAGCGTCGTCTTGCACTTCTAAGCCTCCGTCAGTCCTCTCCGAACCCTATTTCTCCATTTTTTTGGCATTTCAGCCTTCACGGGTCTTCTTTCAGCTTCCGACGGCCTCCGACAACAGCTCTCTTCCTTGGTCGAGACCTGTGTGTGCCTTGGGAAGGCCTCTTCTTCATCTCCAGTCACTTTTCTCCTTTGTTGGGTCCCGACATACCAAGTTCTTCTTCCACAGCTATGATCAAACCTCTCTTTAGGGCTCTCTTCGATCCAAACGTGATTCAATCTCGGGTGAAGTGGATCTGGCGACCAAAAATCTTATTTTTACATCCGTCATCTCTGGATCTCCTACTATCACATCGGAAAAATTGATTGGTAGTGAGAATTATCTCTCCTGGTCAACCTCCGTGGAACTCTGGTTTATGGGACAAGGTTATGAGGATCATCTTGTTACACCTGAGGATGCTATACCTGATGTTCACAAAGTGCAATGGAAGAAAATCTATGCACAATTATGCAGCGTATTATGGAAATCTGTTGATCCCAAAATTTTACATCATCTTCGTGCCTACAAAATCTGCTTTAAATTTTGGACTCAAGCTAAAGGATTATACACGAATGATATTCAACGATTTTATAAGGTGGTTTCTAATATTGTTCATGTGAGATAGCAGGACATGGATCTACCTACTTATATTGGCCGGATTGCGTCTCTTAAGGAGGAGTTCTTAACTTTGATGCCCTTCACTAATGGTGCTGAAGCTCAACAAATACAAACTGACAAGTTCTTTATGGTGTTAACCCTCATTGGTCTCCGTCCAGATCTTGAGTCTGTCCGAGATCAGATTCTTGCTAGTCCATCAATACCATCATTGGATGATGTGTTCGCTCGTCTCTTACGTCTCTCCTCTACTCAGACCTTGTCGACTGATGGTCCTTTAGATTCATCTGTGTTAGCCTCCCAAACTAACTCTCGAGGAGGACGTAGTGGCAATCGGGGTCAAGGACAACGTCCTCAGTGCACCTGTTGTAATAAGTTTGGTCACACTCGAGATCGTTGCTATCGGTTACATGGACGGCCTCCTCGCACTGCCCACATTGCTCAATCATCTGATCCTCTGCTATCTCGACCTGACTCCGATACAAGCTCCACATCTCAGAGTATCACCCTTACTGGTAGTGATTATGATGCCTATCTTCGATATCAGGTAGCCACATCAGCTTCTGTTGCTTCTATTGTCCAAACCGGTAATGTCTATGTCTGTTTTACTCAGTCTCCTTCTCTTGGACCATGGATTCTAGATTCTAGAGCATCTGATCATATCTCTGGTAATAAACACCTTTTCTCCTCTATTACTACTATCTCTGCCTTACCTACTGTTACTTTAGCTAATGGTTCCCAAACTATGGCTAAAGGTATTGGTTTGGCTCATCTTCTCCCTTCCCTACCTCTCCATTCTGTCCTTTATGCCCCTAAGTGTCCTTTTAATCTTATTTCCATCAGCAAAATAACTCGCACTCTTAACTATTCTATCACTTTTTCTGATAAATATGTGATCTTGCACTACCGGAGTACAAGAAAGACGATTGGCATAGGGCATGAGTCTCAAGGCCTCTATCACCTCACATCACCTTCATCTCTTACAGCTTTCATTTCCACCGATGCTCCTCTTCTCATTCATAGTCGTTTGGGTCATCCTAGTCTCTCCAAGTTCCAGAAGATGGTCCCTCGTTTTTCCACTTTGTCGTCGCTTGCATGTGAGTCATGTCAGCTTGGGAAACATACTCGTGTCTCGTTCCCAAAGCGTTTGAATAATCGAACAAAGTCTCCTTTTGAACTTGTCCACACTGATGTTTAGGGTCCGTGTCGGACCGCGTTTACTTTAGGATTTCAGTATTTTGTCATTTTCATTGATGACCATTCAAGATGTGTACTTGATTATTTTTAATGAAAAATCGAGCTGAATTATTCTCTATTTTCCAGAAATTTTATACTAAAATCCAAACACAATTCAATGTTTCAATTTGAGTGTTACGCAGTGACAATGCTCGGGAATATTTTTCTACACCCTTTACTTCTTTTATGTCCCAACATGGGATCCTCCATCAGTCATCTTGTGCTCATACTCCTCAACAAAATGGGGTTACTGAACGTAAAAATCGACATCTTGTTGAGACAACCCGTACCCTCTGTCTCCATAGTCATGTTCCTTTTCGTTTTTGGGAGGATGTTGTTCTTACAGCCTATTACTTGATTAATCGTATGCCCTCATCTATATTACATGACCATTTCCCTCATTCCCTCATTTTTCCTATCCAACCTCTTTATTTTCTTCCTCCTCGTGTCTTTGGTTGTACTTGTTTTGTTCATACTCTCACACCTGGACAGAACAAGCTCTCCGCCAAGGCTACGAAATGCATCTTTTGGGGATACTCTCGACTTCAGAAGGGCTATCGTTGTTATTCTCCTGACACTCATCGTTATTTTCTACCCGCTAATGTCACCTTCTTTGAGGACTCTCCATTCTTCTCATCCTCTGAATCTCTTCCCATTTCTAAAGTATTGTCACTTCCCTATATATCCTCCCCTTCAGATGCGCTCTCTCATCCACTTCAGGTTTATCATCGTCGACATCGTGTTGTTGCTCCTCCTCTCTCTTCAGCTGAGGTACCTGATGACTCACCTCCTGTCGCACCGATTTCTCCTACCCCAACCCTATTATCTACTGACCATTTGCCTATTGCTCTTCGAAAAGGTAATCGATCTACTTGTAATCCTCATCCTATTTATAATTTTTTAAGTGTGCAAGTTACGCTGCTCTCTATATGGCTTGAAACGGTCTCCTCGAGCATGGTTTGGGCGTTTTAGTTCAGTTGTTCAAGAATTTGGAATGCTTCGGAGTGAAGCAAATCATTCAGTTTTCTATCATCATAACCCTTCGAGCCAGTGCATCTATATGGTAGTTTATGTGGATGATTACAAGCAGTGATCAGGAGGGTATCCAAAGACTAAAGCAACACCTTTTCCACCACTTCCAAACCAAAGACTTGGGCAAACTCAAGTACTTTCTGGGACTTGAAATAGCTCAATCTAGTTCAGGTGTGGTTAAGTAACAAAGGAAGTACATCTTGGAAGAAACAGGTATATTAGAATGTAAACATGTTGACACTCCTATGGATCCAAATGTCAAACTTGTACTAGGATAGGGGGAGCCTCTAAGAGCTCCCGGGAGATATCGACGACTTGTAGGCAAACTGAACTATCTCACCATCACTCGGCCAGACATCTCTTTTCCAATGAGTGTGGTTAGTCAATTTCTACAGTCACCATGTGACAACCATTAGGATGTTGTGATCCGCATTCTTCGATATATTAAAGGAACACCAGGCCAAGGTATGTTGTATGAAGACAGGGGTCATACCCAAATTGTTAGTTACACAGATGCAGACTGGGCTGGTTGACCCTCAAATAGGCGTTCCACCTCAGGGTATTGTGTTTTTATTGGAGGTAACTTAATATCCTAGAAGAGTAAGAAACAAAATATAGTGGTCAGATCAAGCGTCGAAGCTGAGTATCGAGCTATGGCTTTGGCAACATGTGAACTCATATGGTTGAGGCAACTCCTTCAGGAATTGAGATTTGGAAAAGATGAACAGATAAAACTAGTCTGTGACAATCAGGCTGCATTACATATTGCATCCAATCCAGTCTTTCATGAAAGGGCCAAGCATATTGAAGTTGACTGTCACTTCATTAGAGAGAAGACCGCATCATGGTGTGTTGCTACAAGTTTTGTTAATTCAAATGATCAACTAACAGACATCTTCACTAAATCTCTCAAAGGTCCTAGGATTAAATACATTTGTAACAAGCTTGGTGCATATGACATATATGCTCCAGCTTGAAGGGGAGTGTTGAATATAATATATTTATTTTATTTTTATTTTTTGATTGGAAACGACACAAAGAATATAATGTATTTATAGTGTACAATCTTTCTTTCCTTTCTTAATATAAGTCACATATATGGTAGTTAGTTCAACCTAGCCTTGTATATATATTTCTCTATTGTAAGAAGTTAATCATATGAATGAAAATTAAGGTTTTTTCTCTCTCTCTTTCAACAAATAAAACTAAGAGGCTAAGTGCACTTCTTTATCTATCTATCTATCTATCTATCTATATATGGAAAAAGATACAAGTTCACCAATGGAGTCACAGGTATCACACATATTCATATTCATACCAAACATTTTCCTATGTGTGTGTATGAGAGCTAACTTAGACAAATTTCCTAATTGCATACAATGTCACAGCCCAAAACAACGGAAAGAACATGTAGTATACAATACAAGATTAAAAATCGCAAGATATAATAATATTAGACCCCTTCCACATAAAAAATCATATGGTTAGTCGATGCCCATATTGAAATTGCCCTCACAATTCAACAGTGGCATGGAGAGAGTATGCATACCCTTCTGTTATAGGATTGCCCCATATAATCAATCCCGTTCAGCCAATGACTATGAAAACCTACTGCGACCATTTCAGCCCGTGAAAAGAACTGGTGTCCCACATCCACACCTGCCATCAGAAGTCTAAATTCAACACCAATTTATATTTTTTTTTTTTTTCAAACTGTAACATACATACAAATAAAGAAATGAGGTCTAAGAAACCTCAAGAACAAGTTAAAACAAAAACCCAAAACCAAATATATTAGTCAACCAATGATTGAGGAGGATGGGATACATTGGAAGACAACTCAATGATTGGGAGCTTGAGGGAGAGGAACTTTTTTAAGGACCTTGCACACAATCCAAATTGGAAGCATTGAGGAGGGTAGAATGTGATAGAAGAAAACCAAGAGTGGCATATTCTCAGTTAAATCCTATATTAGTCCCTGTTTTCAGGACCACTCAATGATTGGGAGTTCGAGAGAGCGAAACTTTTTCAAGGAGCTTGCACACAATCCAAATTAGGAGCATTGAGGAGGATAGGATGTGTTGGAAGGAAACCAAGTGTGACATATTCTCAATTAAATCCCTCTAGGCATATTTGGTAAGAGGAGAAAGCGGTCTCCCTCTTATTAAGATAGTTTGGAATCCTTGGGTGCCTACAAAGGCAGGCCTTTTTACTTAGGAAATTGTCTGGGGAAAGATTGTGATGATTGACCAGCCCAAAAGGGTGGGATAGATAATGTCAAATAAACATTACTTGTGCAAACAGGAAGAAGAATCATCTGATCGTTTACTAATTCACTGTGTCAAAGCAAGTATATTGTGGCATCTAATCTTCTCTCTATTTGGTGTGACATGGGTGATGCACTCCATGGTCAAAGAGAACCTTCTAAGTTGGCACGGTTCTTTTGTGGGGAAGAAGCATAAGAAAGCTTGGATGGTTGCCCCCTTATATCTGTTTTGAACTCTTCTAAGTCGTTTGAGGATGATAAGCAATCAGATCAAGCTATTAAATATTCTTTTATGGCCAGTTTCTTAGAATGGGTTAAGTTGTACATAGCCTATCAATCATTGTCCACGATGGACTTCATAGATTGGTTGTGCTTTAAGTAAGGAGAGGAAGGTCGCTTTTTGTTTTCTCTTTCCTCATTTTGCCTTTTTGCACATATTGTATACATCATGAGTACTTTGTTGTACTTTTGAAAGCACTATTAATATATTCTCCTTTATTGGCTGCCCAAAGAAATTATATTAGTCAACCAAGTAGAGTCTAACAAAATAAGTATAGCCCACCAACCTGGAATGGGGCCAAATCTTTTCTCAGGGTATAATATAGCATTAGTCTCCATCATCTGCAACAAAGTTTATTTTTTCAAATGGGCAAATTATATTAGAAAATTATAAATACACAAATAGATAACATCATCCTGATGGTATAAGCAACAATATTTCCATGGTAAACATTGACCAAAAATAATTCAACAAACAAAAACAACAAGAAAAAGAAAAGAAATATGATGCCACTTTTACTATTATTGATTCTTTTGATCAACCAAAACAAAGAGATAAAATATCAATGTCATGCCGCTAGACTGAAGATGGCCACCAAAACATGAAATAGTGCAAAGAAAACAAGAGACATCTGACCAATATATGATGCTTAAAAGGAAAACAGGATGTGGCAAATTTTATATTAAGATTGAAGAGAATGATAGGAATGAGCAAGTAAGTCACACAAACACAAACCTTAAGAAGTATGATACAAGTCAATACAACTGAACTTCAAACTAAAATGAAGGGTTTACACAAGCTATAATGATTAGATTCTGACAATGCCAACTTCCAAGTTACTGAAATTCCCAAATGGAAAGAAACTGGTCATAGTTAAAGAGGAAAAGTCTGTGAAGGACCACAATGTCACAAGCACAAACCTTAAGAAGTATGATACAAGTCAATACGACTGAACTTCAAACTAAAATGAAGGGTTTACACAAGCTATTATGATTAGATTCTGACAATGCCAACTTCCAAGTTACTGAAATTCCCAAATGGGAAGAAACTGGTCATAGTTAAAGAGGAAAAGTCTGTGAAGGACGCTGGAAATAAATCGAGGGCACCTACTTTGAGCCTCGTTTTGCTAGATTACAACTTAGTATCAATGACCACAATGTCAATTAAGGACACTTTGTTACCATCCGCAATGGAGGCTATTCGCATAAACCCAAGGAAAGTAAGGATTGAAGGACTACTTTGGAATAGTGGTAAAAGTCTAAAGTTGGTATAGAGGTTTCAGCCATTGAGGTAGAAATTTTAGCTCTTTTAGATGGTTGAGAGAATTTTTACCTCTTCAATCTTAGTAAAGAAAGATTCTGCAGTTTTCGTACCATGAGCAACTGAAAAATGTAGTGGACAGTGGAAGTTTGATCCATAGTCACATTAAATTGTTGATACCACTTCAAAATTGAAATGTTTCTTTTGTTGGGTTCCTTGCTTAGCCAATCAAGTAACAGGTATCTTAGCAACAATGAAGCAAAATAATTTGTTCTGCATAGGAGATTTTGTACCTCCATGATTTGTAAAGGGCGTTTTACCTATCATTTTGAGCTGCGCAGGTAGATATTTGCTTTTTGGAGAAATAAACGTTTACTTTTCTTTTTTTATAAGTAATAGACATGTACTTTCCTTCTTTTGATCAAACTTTCTATAGCGAATGGTGTATCATCAAAAGAATTTCTCATGTTTCTTATGTTTGCTATTCCAACGCAATGAAATGGTTGTTTCTGATTGAAATACATACATATATAGTATGCAGATAAAAGTGCTATTCTTCTAATATGATTTTTTTTATAAGTAAGAAAAATGAATTTAAGGATAGCAATACCAAAAAGAGAGAACATAAAAAACCATTCCCTCCCTTACCAAGATCCTACCCAACCTACAAAATCAATTTGAGGAATTAAGCCTTCTTATATGTACATCCTAACCAATGACAAGAGATTTCTAAGAAATGAGCCCTTCCGTGATGCTACTCTTGTAATACAATCTCCAGACACAATTAACAATCATCCAAAGCACATAAGATAGCTTACAAACTTTAAAATTAACCACAATTAATATAAAGTAATATAAAATTGTTGTTTCTTTAGTACCATAACTCTCAAGGATGGGGAAGGATTTTGATTGTAGAGAGGGTTCCCTTCCATACCTTGTCCTTCCATTGGAAGCACCATTATGGTGAAATCAGTACAAGAACCCATTATTAAAAGATGTCAGAGGATACAGAAGCCATAGTAGTTATGAAAACAGGGAAGATTAACCTAATTTATGGCTCTCCAACTAGAATACCAACATTTGCTGTCTTAGTACCAATTATGTTGCTTTTAGAATACCAACATTAACCTAATTTGGACGCCTTGGGTTCCAATTAGGACTAGCTTCTTTGGTTGGGAGGTGGCTTGGTGCAGGCTGCTCACCGCTGACCGCCTGAAGAGATTTGGTTGGAGCATTCCCAACAGGGGCTTTTTGTGCAAATATGAGGAGGAAACCACATATCACCTTTTCTTGTTTTGTGAGAAGGCCAAAATGTTATGGTTTCTAATCTTCTCCCTTTTTGGGGTGCAATGGGTGATGCACTCCTCTATGAAAAGGAACCTCCTAGGATGGCATGGATCTTTCGTAGGCAAGAAAAGGGAGAAAGCTTGGAAAGTTGCCCCCCTCTGCCTGATGTGGACCATTTGGAAAGAAAGGAATAGGAGGGCCTTCGATGATATTGAGAGGAACGACCAAGATATTAAATCCATTTTTTTATACACTTTTGTGAATTGAGCTAGGGTGTATATAGAGGAACACACTCTCTCTTTGATAGATTTTGTAGACTGGCTAGCCACCAAGTAAGGGTCAGGCTTGTTTATCTTTTTCTTTTTTGCTTCTTTGTATCTTGGTATACTCCGTGTATACCCTTTCTCTAGCCTTTTGGCTCTTAATGAATTATCTTTACCTATCAAAAAAAAAGATTTGAGGGTTTGACAAGATTTCTCTAGAGATGGAAATGATAAGCAACAGAAACACTATTAAGCAGAATAGGAAAATGTATATGCACTAAAATTGTAAACTCAACATATATCAATCATGTACAACCTCTCTTGTAAAAGTGGCTCCAGAGGCCTAGGGTGCAACATGATATGATTTATAGAAGGGTGATGTCAGCAAAATAGGGAGTTGACACTACAAAGAGGGCGCATAGGGAGGTTGGTTATTTCAGATCTATGCAGGATTTAAAATGAGTTCTTTTATTATCAGAAATTTAAAGGGAGTTCTTTACTGGAAATTTCTAATTATTAGAACCACTAGTGCCCCTTTTGAACTTTATATTTTCCAAAATTCTCTATTTCTTTTTTTAAATTCTGATTTGATTCAATCGTTTTCTATTTGGGATCAGACTCTCCTAGATGGACTTGGAGACATAATTTTGATATATCTCTTTCTTTTTTTTCTTCTTGATTTTGTTAATTTGCTAGTGCCATAAAACCCTAATTCCTTACTGCCCTCCATAAAGCCCAAAAGAGTGAATCCATTAGAATTATTAATTGCAGGTTGCTGGTTGCCACATCATCACCATTCAGAGACACTCTAAGGCCAAATCTGATGACAAAACCATTAATATCTTTCTGAAGTGATAAGAGTTTAAAAAGCTAATGCATACATAATTTTTTAAGAGATAAAGAAGGTCCCGGTAAGATTGAGTCATTGACAAGAATTAATCACCTATAAGCAAACTGAGAACAGCATCTGCATGTATCAACTCTATTCACCCTAATGTGATTCACTTGCTGTCTGGTACATTTACCATTACAAAGCATCAGCATTACTCCTTTACTCAAATTAACAAGGCCATACTACTTTGGTTAGGCTCTTTCAAGAAACATGCCTTTTTATAGGTAAACAAAATTTATTAATAGGTTCCTAGTCTGATAAAAAATAATAATAACAATAATAATAATAATAATAGCTTCCAAGTGATAGAGGAAGTACAAGTTAAAAAGGAAGCACAACTCCAATGCACAGGAGATATATATAGGGGAAGAAAATCTACAGAAAAAAAAAAAAAAAAGGAAATTGCCAACTCCGAATTGCCCATTCCCCAAACTATCAATGAACAGGAAAAAACAGATTAGTCATCCTTGTAATCGTACAATAAGAGAGCATAGTAGAAGATCCTGCAGAAGGCTGTTAGGGAGAAAAGTTTCTTTGCACCAGCTTATAAGAAATGGGGATGGTTGTTAGCTAGTTGATGCTTCCTTTGTAAGAAGCAAGAAGAATTAGTTAGTGATACCCTTATTTATCATGGATTGTCACATAATTTGTGGACTTTGGTGTGCTATGCTTCGAGTCCATCATCTACCCTATTTCTAAAACGAGCAGTTGACAATTGAATCCAATTTCTCCTGGTTTTCATATCTGGAATGGTGAAACAAGAAAATTTGTTTCCTTTGTATGGAATTCAGCGTGTGCTTTCCCATTCAGTTAAGGAGCTTTTGCTAAGTTAGATGGAAGCTTCCTAAAGAGAGACCAGAAGAGGTTCTGGAGGATAGTCCCTTTTTGTTTGAAGTGGGTCAATATAGAGAGAATGTAGAAGATGCCCTGAAGGAGCAGAGAGGTCAGTGGTATTGGTGAAAAAGTGCTCTGTAAATACTTTGCATTCTTGAGCTAATTTTGTTTTGGACCCTAATTTTAGCTCCTCTGGTTTTTTTAACAGTCTAGGAAGGACTAAGGAGTTAGTTTTTGCTGTTGCATTCTATATACTTCCTTTGTGCTAAGGGTGCACTCCCATTTTTTGTTAGGTGCTTATTGATGCATTTTACTTTGCCCATCAAAAAAAAAATTGATAGATAAATAAGATTTTTATTGAGAGAAAGGAAGTATATACATCGTATACAAAATAGACAAAAGACAAAAAAGGTGCTAAGACACAAAAACCCACTATTGTGCCCCACCGAGAGCCTACCCAATCCACAAAGTCTAACAACAATAAAGAACCATCCTCAATGTACAATCTAGCTCAATCCCAAAGAAGATAAAATAATAATAATAATAATAATAATTAATTAATTAATTAACTGTTTGGCCCATGCTTTCATAGGTGTCATAAGTCTTATTCCTCCTCAGCCATAATGTCCAAAACAAACACAACAAAGCAGCCTTCCAAGTCTTTTTCCTCTTTTTAACCGCCAAGGTAGCCCAATTGGTCAGGGCAAATACTAGGAAGTGTGGTCCCAATAAGTGGCACATGGTCCTAGGTTCGAATCCTGCCACTGATAATACCTTAAATTTACCCGGTGTTGGTTGTTGCGGGGCAGTCAGCACCCCGAGGTTTGGGTCCCCATGGAGAATCCTTCCTAAGGGCTTGGCCATGGAAAGTTCCTCGATTATCAGGAAAAAAAAAAAAAAACCATTTTTCCTCTTTTTATCAACAAAGGACTTGTGTCAGCTTAGAAAGACCTCTCTAACTGAAGAGTACATCACCCATTGAATACCAAAAAACGCAAAGATCAATTGCCATAAAAGACAAACTTTCGAATAATGAATGAAAATATGGTCACTTGTTTCTTCTTCTTCCTTACACAAATAACATCTATTAGGAATCTTCCAACCCCTTTTTTTAAGCTAGTCTAATCAAAATCCTAGCTCAAACTGCTTCTCAAGCAAAAAATCTAATTCTCGGAGGCACCCAAGAATTCCAAACTATGTCATAGGGGAACAGCTTCACTCGCTTATTTGCCAAAGAGGAGTAGAAAGACTTAATAGAAAAAGCACCATCCTTTGTAGGCAACCAAACCATAACGTCATCAATCTCTAAAGAGATGGTGTGTGCAAACAACCTCCCAAAGAAGGCTAGCAAATATCTAAGACCATTTACTCAAAAGAGCCTTATTTAGGATGGATAAATCTTCGATGTCGAAGCCCCCTTTTTGTTTCTCCAAGTGAACAATAGACCAATTCACCAACTGCAACTTTTGTTACAAAGCCCCTCCTCCCCAACAAAAGTCCCTTTGAATCTTTTCCAATCTAACAACTACCCTCTTTGGGATGGCAAAAAGAAGCACAAGGTAAATTAGCAAACTGGGCAAAGTGCGCTCTTTACCAGAGTCAATCTTCTACCTTTTGAAAGATACTATCCTTTCCACAACGCTAATCTTTTCTGCCCATAACATATGACCAAAATTTTCAAACTTTGCTCTTCTAGATACCAGCCATTCAGAATCCAGAAAATGGTTCTTTTACTCATCGACTAGTGATTATACAGTTAATAAGTTAGGATCAACCAGTAAAACAACAAAGCACCGAGCCCGGTTGTCTACACAATGTGGATCAAACTATTTCCCGACAAACAAAAATTTGCATATTTTAACTGATAGCATCTATTAAAAGAAAAAACAATATACATAAAATGGAAAACAAATGGAATGAACAGGGAGGAGCTTTCCTCTGTAAAAGATGCCCCCATGCATGGTCACTACAGCAAAAGATTTTTCTAAGTAAAACAAAAACATAAATCAAGAGCCAAAAAACCATATTAGCATCCACATTGAATTGATTACACAGGCAACTGGGGTATCACAAACAGTGAAGGGACATGAATTGCTGATGAACAACCAGCTTTCAGATTATAAATACAAGGCTACAAGGACACCTCTAAGAAAGGAGCCCCAACTGAATAAAACAAATATTATAATTTTTATATTATAAACCCACTGAAAATCCTTAATACAAATATTATACTTGGACATCAATTTGAAACTTGCCTTAGATATCGCTTTTAAATCAGGTCGCCTGGATCCCTGCTTCCCATCCTTTTCTGGTGCATCCCCTTTCTGCATTAAAGGTGTACATTAACATGAGAAAAATATATGGCAGAGAATCGCAATTAATTTTTTACTTGCTTTCTTAGTTGCAAGCCAACAGAGCAAATAGATTAGATGAATCTTAATATAATCTGCATTTTAAAGTAGAAAACAACCAGTCCACACAAACCAACAGAAAATGGGTGCACTCAATTTTGCTGTCAAAATCAATTGACCTTTATGGAATCTAACCAATGCCACTCAACACTTGAATGCTCCAATTCTTGAGCGGCATATACAACAGAGTTGAATAAAGCTAGAACATTGGTAAAACATGAGCACCTATTACCTAATTAGAAGACCCCTTTTGGTATTAGGATGGATTTTCAGATAAACAACAATTTTAAGATAGAGCTCAATGTTAACAGACAATACAATACAGGAGAAGGGGAAGAAAAGAAGTTGGTTGTGACATGTCACCCCAAGGGTTTCTCCACTCTCAATTTAGCTAAAATGAGCAAAATGTTGTCACCTAACCTCAACAAGCCTTTCTAGCTACAAAATCAAGACTATCAAACCGATCTTAACGGTACCAAGGATAAAAGGTCTGAGGCGCCCACCCTAGTGCACAGGCCCATGTTGATCCTCCCAAGTTACCCTAAGGTTTCTCCCCTCTCAATCTTAGCTAATCTTGTCACCTAACCTCATCAAGCGTCTCTAGCTACAATCAAGACTCTCAAACCAATCTTAAAGGTACCAAGGATAAAAGGTCTAAGGCAACTACCCAAGTGCACAGACCCATGTTGATCCTCCCTTGCTATTGACTCAATAAGACATACTAGTATTGTTGGACAACCAATTTTAGTTGCTTCCTTAGTAAGATGGGCAGACCCACAAACAAACAAATCACAAACAACCTCAATAAATTAGGGAAATAAAATGCAAAGATTGTTTGAACATGTGACCTCCCCCTAAACCTAACTATGATACCATGTTGGACAACTAATTTTTCTTGAAGCTTAAGTGCTTGGATTTAAACCTACAACATATATCATGTTTTTTAACAAATATCAAAGTTTTGTGCTAGCATAGAACACCTTTAAAGGAAGTCCATGAAGATATTAGACCTTTGCAAAAACTTAAACACATAAAACAAGAGAAAATATCACCCCTCCTTGTAAGTTGTGGGAATGAGGACAATCCGCAAAGGATAGCAAAGATAATCTCCTCACCCTAACCAAGGGAGGAGAACACTACCTTGGCTAAGAAGCTAAGAGACCTACTTAACTGGTCACATATGGGGTTAAAGAAGAGGATTCCCACAAGCTTGATTGCATCTTTATTTCACAAGTATCCTTTATGAAGCATTCCCTCCATAAAAGGGGGGTTAAGAGAAAAGCCTCCCTTTTTTATTATAGCTAAAAGAACATCATTTAAAAAGCATCAAAAGAAGGGGCACACTCTATGTATATAGGCACTATACACCAAACACCCTATGTATAAGTGCCACAACCAACGCACCAAGAGGCATAACGAGCCAACCTAGCCACAAACAGGGAATCTAAGAACTCCACCATAGAGAATCTCTCCATTTGCAATGAAGCTTGGGACCACTCCAATAGGGATCTAATGAAGACCTCTTTCAACCTTTGCTCTAAGAGCTATTCTTCATTGAAAACTTTTGGTTATTCCCTGACCATATAAACCAAAACAGACACAGAGGGGCCAAATGCCAAACAGTTCTACCTTTCTCATCCAATCCCTTAAATTTTGGACTTAAAGAGGAGATTCCTCAATGAAGCTGGAAACATCCAATTCAAGCCAAAGACAACTAAGAGAAAAACCCAAAGCACTCTTGTCTTTTCACAAAGAATTAAGATATGATTAGTCAATTCTTCGTTATCTTTACAAAGACTGCATTTGTTTACCATAGTTCAATCCATCTTCATCAAAATATCTACATTTGAGATCTTTCATTAAACAGCTTCTTAAGCAAAAAAACACATTCTCAAATGTGCATGAGATCCCCAACTCTCTTGGTTGGGAATACTAAATTAGCCTAATCACATAAGGACTTATAGAACAACTTTACATTGAAACTTCCCCTCCTAGCCTTGCTCCATAGTAAAGTGTCCTCTCCTTCTTGCACTTGAACAGGGTAAATGAGAGCCCAAAAATTGGATCACCTCCCAACTCCAATCTTGGAAGAGTCTTTTAAAATGAACCATCTAATGGCCTCCACTCCCTTCTCCCTCCCATACATTTGCAATTGTGGTATTCTAGGAAGATGCTATAACACACCTTTTAGCAGATTCTCTCCTACCCATTTATCCCACCATAATTATGTATGTTTACCATTTTTTATTTGGACAGCCAGTCTAAGACTAAACTCTTCCCAGCCTTGACATCCACATTTCTTGCGCATCTATGATGCTCAAGTATCCTTCCAGGAAGTGGGATTTTATGATAAGATACTGCAACACCCTAGCACAGGGAAAGATGTGATGGTAACATGACACCAATATGCAGAAAACAAGCATGCGGCATTTTTATAGTGGAGAACTACCCAATTTTTACTGTTTCAGTTATGACAACATTGTAATTTTTTTATCAGACTGGTTGATGTGGAGCTTCTGTATCCATGATAAAAGAATGGCACATATGTAATGACTTTAATTTAAAGCTATGTGCTAATACTAAAAGATCACAGACAATAATGAAAACTTCAAATGTGTAGCCATGAAATTCTACAATCATGAGAGAATATAGTCAACATAAATCCAGAACCAAGCATAATTTATATGACTCTGATTTTTCAAAATGTCACAGCAGTGTTTGAATGTATACCTTTATTCTTTGGCATAAGCAAGAAAACGACATTAAAACCACCAGAGGTGTGGAATTCAGGTACACAAGAAAAGCAGAGAAAAATAGGGACCAAAGCTGCTACAGTCAATCTCATTGCCTATGGTAACATATTCAATCAGATCAAAATAAAAGACAGGTATCAAGGTTCTAAAAAAAATATTGTTTTAGGTGTTGACGCCAAGGCTTTCAGCTCCTTCAAAAGTTCTCCTATTGTGTTCTTTCCAGATGCACCATGCCAAATAAACTGGGCAGCCTGTGGTATTCGTTTTTTCCTCTCCCCTGACCACAAACTTCCTTTTCCTACCCATCATAAAAGCTTTAGGTTCTAGATCATGTAAACTACTAGGAAAACCAAAAAGGATAAAAACAAAATAGGAAGAAATCTCTGTATTGTTTGGTTTGTTGTGGAAAATATGAAGGAAAATAAAATAAACAAGAAGCATTTCAGAAGTTACATATTTTTCAGTTCTTTGTTTTCTATATAACTAATTAATTAACACTGGAGAAGCATAATAGGAAAAAATATATATATTGAGTTTAAACTTAATTTTTCTTTCTTTCCTACTTTCCCTCATGATTTTCAAGATTCAAACAGAGCCTTAATGATTGAGGACAAACCCAGAATACCACAAACAGCCCCATGAGCAATGAAGCAGAAGTTGATTGGCAGATTCCTTACTTCTTTTGCATGTTATACATGACATTTTCCCTCTTCCTAGAACAGTTAATAGTTAAACCCTTTTCCAGCACTGCTGACCACATGAAGAAGGCCATCTTTGAGAAGGTTGAAGTTCCCTATCTCCTCACCTTCCCTCACCGAAGGGTTCACACATTCAGCCACCATTTTAGCATCATTCACTGCAAGCCGGAATAAGTCTGGGAATATTTCATTATGTAGTGAACCTTCAATCCACACATCATGCCGAATCTCACTCTCTTCACATTTCCCACTTTGAATCTAATATACTTAGAGAACCATCCCAAGACATGGTGCTTGATATCCAAAGGTATGCATAATTATTAGGACCAAAAAACTTTGTTATAAAATTTAGCTAGAATAAGACTGGTTTGTCAAGATCATTCAAAGGATACCATCACATAACTTACCTTCAAACTTTAACAAACACATTTTCACATACATGGTTGAGTGTCAATGGTTGGGGACACTTCCAAAACTCATTTCTCTTTGATCCAAACTAAGGGCAAAGATACCAAGTTTGAAGGATAAACAGAGATTGTTTCCATGACACATACAACAAGCTTTCTTAAAATTAAAGGAAATTTTAAAAAAAAAATATGACAATTTTTAGCTCCAAATTGCGGATGATACATGAAATATCCACTGCAAACATTTCATCAGAAACAAAATAGTCTTCGAGAGACTAACCTGTACAAAGTGAAGGTAGTATTTGTTAAAAGTCCTCAAAGTTTCCTTCACCTTGGCATAGACGCTCTTCTCTACAACATTGGTTGTACTCACATCATTGACTATCCCATTCCCCGCAACCTCCATCAATACCGGATTCGTAGATTCACCATTCTCCACACAATCGCTATCCATGGCCTCACTCGAACCTTCAGTAGGCGAAACAGCTTCTCCAACTACCTCTTCACTCCCCTCGTGCGTATTCGCCTTGCGCCGTTGGTACACTTTTGTTTTCTTCCTACTACATTGCTCCGGTCGACTGTTTGGTGACTCTTCTAGGCGATACACGCTGCTGGCCTTTTCCGATTTCAGCTTTTGAATCCTGGCACTGGACCTCCTCTCAACTGGATGTGTATCCTCAGACTCAACCTTCAGAGTCTTCTTTTCGGATTTAACTGATGATTTAGATTTCCTCCTATTATCCATAGAAGAACCACCAGAAGCCATCGAATGCTGATTATCCGTAGTTAATTCTTGATCAACACCACCATTAGCAACAGTATTATTCATACAGTGCAGAGATGGAACCACCATTGCTGAGCTCCACACTTTTGAAATCTTCATTTACAACAGCAAATATTAACAAAAGAAAAAAACATTCATCAAACAATCAAATGATAATCAGATTAAAAATAATCGAACCAAGACTTACCGATCTTCCGAAAAAATATCAGCAAATCGACGGATGGACTTTGAAATTTAGGGTTTCGTGGTACAGACTGATGGGCACCACCGCGCAGAGAGTGAGGGTTTGGAGAGAGCTGGTGAGGTTTTCCAATACCCACCCACTACAGCGGACACGAGCGTTCCGCTTTCCTTGTCTTTTTATAATTATTCCCTTTTTCTTATTTTTCTTTAAATTACCTACGTATTTTTATTCGTTTGAATCATTTCCCATCGCGTTTTTACCTCTCCCAACTTATCGGCTATCGCATAGATAGGTGGCGTGTCTTAAATACTCCTTTTAATGAGATGCCATGGAATTTCTACGTCTTTTCAATCTATAATTCAAAATTATGCGGTCTAATCACGACATGACCGTTTCCCATACTTCATCACCTCTGTATATAAAAATGTTGATTTGATCACATCATATTAATTCTGCAATTTACCTATCATTAGTGATTTAATAAAACTGATTTATGTGCTCCTAACGAGAATCTAAAATAAATTAGTAGTAATTGAATGAATATGAATGCGTGTGATTTTATTGCCGTCTATAAAGAGGAAATATCTTATTATTCTTATAAAATGTCTATCACTAGAAATATCCATCACTTCATTGTTTCAAATTTTATGACTTACATGATTATTATTCTATCATCTCCATTATAATTATCAACATATTAACATCCTATCATTGATATTTTTCTTGTTATAGTTATAAAGCGTAGAGTTAATATATAATGTCAACCTAACTCAAATTAATAAGTAATTAACTTGATTTTAACTCAACGCATTCTCTAATTGAAAATACTCAACCTAATTTCTTTAAATTATAGTTTATTGGGTTGAATAATTCAAAATTTATCTTTAATATCTAAAAAAATTATATATATATATATATATATATATATATATATATATATATTAAATTTAAAATTAAAAATTTAAAAAAAAAACAAAAAAGATAAAACTAAATTTATATATATGTTTTTTTAATGAAAAAAATATAAAATATAATAAAATTTTATATTTTTTATTAAAAGTCTACAAAATAAATATTAATATATAAAATAATATACGTTATAAATGTTATAAAAATATTAAATTGGATTTATATTATATTTTAATTATTTGATCTTTTATCTAAATTCAATGAGTTTGAATTTGAGTTGAAAAACCATATCAATATAATTTGATTGTATTACACTAACTCACTTAACTTGCTTCCCTGTTAGCATAACATACTTGGAAATTTAAAATTAATTTTTAAGTATTTATTGGAATTAATTTTTTTTTCTATTTTTAAATTACAAAGCAATAATAATTTTTATATAACATAAAAAGTACAAATTTAATTAATATATTAATGTCTAAATAAATACGCTTTTATTTTATTTTAGATAAAAGCATTGGAATGACATCGTATTATTACTCAGCACGGAGAACTAATTCCACCTTCACTATCTCTTTTCTCCTTATAAACTAATTCATTGATGCACGTGAGGTTACCGGTATTGACGGCATCATCAATTTAAATGATTTATTTTTAAAAATTAAATTTGACCGAGCCAACATGGTAAATACTAAATATTTAGATCCTACGATCTCCGGTCACGGTAAGATAATTTCCAGCCCGAAATTCAAATGGCGCGAAACGGTCCCCCGTTTGCCCGCGCGAGCCTTTTCTACGCGTGGTTGCCTCACGCCGACATGAAATCTAGCGTTACCACATTTTCAGCCACCTATGCATGCCATTTAAAAAAAAAAAATATATATATATATATATATATATATATATACATATATAGAAATTATATTTAAAATACAAAAATTTAGAAAATAATTTTTAAATTTGTAATTTAAAATTTTAAAAATATGAAATAAATCCATATTATTTAATGTGTGAGTTTCCAATTTTATATAAGAATTATTACTATTTTTGTTTTTAAAAATAAAAAACAGAAAGCATATTCCAAGTAAACCTAAATTATATTCCAAATATTATTTTTATATTTATATTCACATTTCTTGTTGGTATCTTTTTACTTTGATGATTTATATATATACAAAATACGAAGAGTTTCGTATAATTTGTTGATTATTCCCTTTTTTATATGTAACAATAATGATGATAAATTCACGATCATCTTAATATTTTGAATAGTCACTACAAAAATGTAATTCTAATGATAATTAAAATGATGAATCTATTGAATTATTACAAGGCATTGTCATACAAATCCACTAATCAAATGCTAAAAATTAAAGTAATAATCTTTAGGCATCAGAAAATCATACTTAAAATGAATGAAAAATACTCATTAAAAACTCATCCAACTAAATGATTAATATTCAAATTTTCACTATTATAAGTCATTTCGTCAGTTAGGACTTTAGTTAAGAGGTAAGTTATAAAACATATATAAATTTTGTCAATTGTAAAGATTATGAGTTTTATGTCACAATTTGTTCAAATAATCATTCTCTGAGGTTATATTGGTGAGCGATAATATTTTAAAACATTTTTGAGTTATATACATTAGTGAAAGAGTGTAGAAAGTTCTATAAAAACTTCAAAGGTATCTATACATTTATACGCAAAAATATAAAACAAATGATATGCAATGGATGTTGTAGAACGTTTTAAACATACTTGTCATGTCGCTACATCAAAACTCTGGACCTGTGACACTTAACCTAATAATCTAACTTTGACATTTTTCATCAGGTGGTAGAAGTTGAGTTTCAAGGTTGGTTTCCTTATAAGAAGGGTAGGTTTTTTAAAAAAAAAAACTATATATATATTTTAGGGGGCACCTACCCTCGGGGGCATAGTTGGCTCTACCAGTGATTCCGCTCAACTTATTTATTAAGAAAGCATAGAGGTTGCCTCTTTCCCACTTAGATTTTATTATATTTTATTATTTTTACTTTTAAGAAAGTCAATATTACATAAAATAAGTTAAAAGGGAAATAATATAAACATTTTTTATTTAATTGGTAATAAGATATGATAAACTATTTCATCACTAATCCTATTTAATTATAAGCCAAAATACATTATATACATATATAATGTATTATAAAAATATTAAATTTAAAATTAAAAAAGGATAACTAAAAAAATGTTTATAAAATATATTGTAAAATAACAGTAATACATGTATAATTGAATATGTAAAAAATAGATATTGAATAACATAATATATATATATATATATATATATATATAGATATTTTATAAATTTTAAATATTTTAATACGCATCCAACTATCCAAGTTCCCTAGTTCACATTGGAAATGAATGGCCACGTTATGTGGCTTAGATTGGACTATTTATGTTTTATGGACCAACGGAGAGACAAGTGGCCCACAAGACCCAAGCCCACTAATTGAAAAACCTTTATTATTATTATTTTTTTATACGAGTCATAAAATTTGCCAAAATCTGTGGTGTGTTATCCAAATTAATTGGAAAATTAAAATGGCAACTTTCAAATTTAAAGTTTGAAATAGTTTTGAAATCCTCATCCAGTCACACTCAAATTAATTTAAATTTAAATTTTAGACATTAATTTGAATGAATTTGCACGTGGAATAAGTATTTTTGTCTTAACATTCTTCTCATTTTTTATTTTAGAAAAAATGTTAAGTTATTTATGTATCATTTATCTTCCTAACACTTTTTGTTATTTTAGAGAAACAATCATTCCAATATGTAGATTTGTTAAAACTTTTTCAAATAGTGCACCTTGCATAGTGGTACCGAATCTTATAGTAGAATTTCGATCACTACCCTATTGTATCTAGATATAATTTACGAGGATGGTGGATCTAATTTAAGTACAATACTTAGGCACGTTTTAGCTAAAACCCAATGAGTTTTTTTTTTTTTTTTTTTGGGGTTTTTGAATTGACCCTTATACACTCGCTTTGTTGTCATTTTTTATTTATTATTATTATTATTATTATATCTTTTCAACATTTTTAAAGTATACTCGAAATGAAGGCATCCCTTGTTCACACCCATCCTAGCACCTCAAAATATGATGACGACATTTTTTCAAAAGGTGATAGGAAAGGGCTTTATCTACTATGGATGTTGTGAACTTTGAATGTATTTTGATTGATCATAACCAAGATGATGGATAAGACGATTCAACTACATGAGAAAACGACAATAAACAAGCGAGACATGTAATTTTGAGTGCTCTTTTAAATGAGTTATTTGATATTATATTGTTCATCCGAAATTGCTAAGGATACTAAGGACATGGTAGAGAAAAAATATATTTTGGAAGATGCATAGACTCAAAAGTATGTTATAGGGAATTTTAGAAAATCCAAAATAACCGATAATATAAATATCTCATCTCAAATATATATTTACTATATGTTAATAAGTGATCTAGCTAATGAAGACATAAAACTTTTTGAACCTTTTGTAGTTAGATATTTGATAAAAACCTTTTTAGATTCTTTGAATTATTAGAAAAACACTATATAACGTAAAAATAAACAAAACATCATTGAAATATATAATCATTCATATGTGGATTGAAGAACAAAACAAAATCGGGGATAAGGCTAAGAAAGCCAATAAATTATCCTTCGAGACAAATTTAGTGAAAGAAAAATCAAAATAAAGCAAAATTAACAGGTTTTAAAAACAAAATTCTAAGCCCAAACCCGATTTAATAAACGAGGTCCAAAATTTCACAAGAAAAAATAAAACAAATTATTATGTCTGTGACAAGTTTGGACATCATGCTACCGAGTGTCACCATAGCAAGAGACTTAAAAGGTCTAACCCAAAGGCTAATTTGGTAGAGATAGAGGTAACACCATTATAGTCTTCTTTAACAAAACAAAATTGGGGATAAGGCTAAGAAAGCCAAAGAATAATCATTTGAGACAAATTTGGTGAAAGAAAAATCAAAATCGAACGAAGTAATAGGTTTAAAAAACAAAATTCTAAGCCCAAACCCAATTCAACAAATGAGGTCTAAAATTCCACAAGAAAAATATAGGAAATTGTCATGTTTGTGACAAGTTCGGACAACATGTTGCTGAGTGTCGTCATATCAAGAGACCTAAAAGGTCCAACCTAAAGGCTAATAGGGTAAGATAGATGTAACACCGTTGTAGTCTTAGGTGAGCATGCTCACCAATGTGAAATATTGAGTGGGTAGACTTCAGGGTTGTTAGGCATATCCATGGCATCAAATGCATTCACTTTTTATAATGTTTCAGAAATTTTGAGGAAAATAACACTGGCCAAATTGAGGGTTTAGGTTTTTATGTTAGGGTTTAAATTTTTATGTTATGTTTTCGTTTTAAGTTTCGTTTTGATGTTTTAGAAAATTTGGGGAAATTTAGAGAAACACGAGCCTCATTACCACAATAGAATGGACTGGAAGATCCATTAATCTTTCAGTTGTCGTTTGCCTTCATAAATATTCAGCCTCATGGGACAAATCTTCAGCTTTGATGACAGCTTCCATTATATGGACAAGGAAAAATTATGTGGGGTTTTACCAACAACTTTGTGAGATTGAAATTTCAAGGCTTCTAAAGAAAGAAAGAACGAGAAGGAGGCAAGCTATAAGGATTCCAAAGGGGAGTAATGCCGAGAGGAGAGCTGAAGGTTAGGATTTAAAAATAAATGACCCATTTGCCCTCGATCAATCAGAGAGTACGATGCCTTTCCGTTCAAAAAAGTAACACCATGATTATAATTACAAAAATGCAATGTGCAAAACACCGTATAATATAATAAACCCATTTTTTTTTTTTTTTTATTTTAACAAAAAAAAATATATACGGATTCAATCCAATTCAGCCACCCGAATCCGAGTGATCCGACCCAAACCTAACTGCTACCGTGGCTGTATATTTCCTGATCTTCCGTATAGTGTCACTGATGTTTTGATTCTCCTGATACTGGATCTCTTCGGCAAGTTTCTCACTCATTCTCTTTGTTCCTATTAGGGTTTTAGGATATGTTTGTTAATTGATAGCACTATAATATCTCTTGTTTTTCTCGTGCGTCCTGTTTAATGAAAATCTGGCCTTCTGTTTGGTTGCCGACAAAATGAACGAATAGAAAAGGAAAAAGATTATCAGTAATACCGTCTCTTTTGCTGTATATCCCAAAAGAAATGATATTTTCGACATAAATCATCCAATGGTTGCAGCAGGCTCAGTTGAGAGATGGGGTTGGCTTATCGAGTTTCCAAATAAGGGCGAACCAAAGACACGGAGCGTAATTTCATTTCCTTTTCCTAGATTTTCTTGGGGACCAAACGGAGGAAGTTAGAAGAAAACTCACTTGTTTAAAGAAATTATTCCCTTCCCCTCAGAATGTCTATCATGGCATATGTTGGCCTCTCTGGCTTCTAAAAATTACATAATTTGCAACATATATATGATTATAATTCATAACACCATGCTCGGAGGTGAATCTCCTTATTTCTATTGTCCATTATATAATAGGATTCTTCATATTTTCTGAGTTCTTAGTTTGGGGGGGCATTTGTGCAAAGTTTCCTTATTTTTATGCTTAAATGATTTCTTGATGATTTTGTTACTACAGCATGGTTAATGGGAAAGAGAAGAGACAAAGAAATGGAAAACAATGGTTCTTTCAACCCACAGGATATAGGGATTGAGAAAAGATTTGCAAAGAAGAAAAAGCAAGAAGCTTCTCAGATCAATGCAAATTCAATGTTTGCCTTTGTCACTACTTCTGTGTACCATTCACATGTGCCCACCTCTGCCTCCTGCCTTGCCCCTATTGCCAATGGTGGTTTGTCTGCTATGCAAGAAAAAGAAACAGTTGGTGGGAATCAGCTTGCTGGGTATATATTCATGTGTAATGGAAAAACAAAACCAGATTGCTTTAAGTACCGAGTTTTTGGTCTTCCTGCTGCCAGAATAGATGTTGTGGCAAAGATCAAGCCAAGCACGATACTGTTTTTGTTTGATTTTAATTTAAAGATTCTCTATGGTGTATTTGTAGCTGCCTCTAATGGAATATTAGGATTGGAGCCAAGGGCTTTCGGAGGGAAATTTTCGGCCCAGGTAAACAGTTCTGTAAGATGCTCATGAAGTTGTAACTTTAGAATGTGGTTAAGTTAAATGAAGAAAAATAAAAGTGTCCTGTGGTGAGTATTTTCTGTTCTGTTGAGAACATAGATCCCAATTTGCCTGTCCACCCTTCAAAAAGTATGCAATTGGGTGTGCACAAATACTTAATAACGTCTACTGTGGCAAGGGGTCTATCACACCTGCAAAATATATCCTGAAATGATGAAATCTCACACTAGACCAAACTGTTAGAACTACAATCATCAACTTGTGTCTCCATTTGTGATCTCATCTTGGATTTGCAACGAATTTGCATGAATAATCCTTTTTCAGCCTATTCCAGCCTGGTTTTCTTGTTAGAGTTTTCTCGTGTGAATAGCCCTTTATGTGGTATGGATTCCTTGACACTGTAATCAACAATGTAAACCATATTTTCGTCTGAAGTTCTACCATGATATTTCTTGTTCATTATTTTTTTCAGAACTAAAAGATATATAAAATGTATATCCATTCCATTCCATGTAGCTAGCCATCTACATATAACTAGGCCCTTATGCTCTTCTATCTTTGAAGTTGTAGCTCGTAAGATTCTGAAAATTGGTTCTAAATCTAATCACAACATTATTTGTTGAATTTATTGGCTGTAATACTCTGCTTGATTGTATTACCATATCATGGTTGAAGTTTTATTGTCAATCAATGATGTGGAAGTAAGAACCCTGTATGGTTTCTATAGGACAGGAATCTTCAACCAAATAGAAGATCAAAACATTCAAACATATGTCATAAGACTGAACCGTAAATGAATTTTTCTTTTTTTCTTAATGATATGAATTGCTTTTAGCATACCCCATAATCTATATGTAGAGCTTTGACATTTCAGCTTTTTAAACATTAGGCTTCAAATATGCATCTAATCCTGTATGGTTTGATGTTGGTGTGTAAAAGTTTCATTCATTAATAAGAAAATGCTTGCAGTATGTGTTAGACGACTAACATCCATCTAATACATGTTGGTTTGCATGTCAGTTTGGATAATCAGCTTCTTCAAATGTTGAGTCTGTTAGGTTTCAAAACATTGGTGTTAACTGCATTACTGGAATTTATTCTATTAACATTTGGTGTTGGTTATGCTGATCGCTTCTTGTAATTGTTATATGTCTACAGGTGAGATTTGAGATTTTCAAGGATTGCTTACCTTTGCCAGAGATCGCTTTCAAGCATGTTATCAAAGATAATTACCAGGGGCATTGCAAATTTAGACAAGAGCTCAGTAACAAACAAGTCAGATGTTTGAAGATTTTTGTTGTCATTTTATTCTGTTATGATTTTATAATGTTTGCCAATTCCATTGCACTCACAATCTACTGTAGGTAAATGATCTAATTCCATTGTTCCGGACAGTGGCTGCACGACAATCAGCACCTGTTGCCCCTCTTATTCCAAATACTGTGCCATCAACAAGAACTCTACCTCCTGGCTTTGATGAACAAACAACTCTACCCCCAGGCTTCGAGGAACATGTCCAACCACATCAAATCCTCCACTCTTCAAATGATCAATCTGTGGCTGGATTGCAGCTTACTCCTGCTGGTCTGGCCCCTGCTGTTCAACATGGTCAACAAGCAGTCACACCTCTTGCATATGAACCTCATGGCTCAGCAGCTCCTGAGGCGTGTTTCCAACCATCTGTACAATCTCAGCATTTTCTGTGTGCAGGCCAACAACCTTATTCTAACCCATATTATCTTGAGGAAGGTCATCAATCATATTTTCCTGAAAACCCATCATTACCTCCACATGCCCCATGTAACAGGTAGGGTTTTGCAGCTAGTTTTGTTGTTGCTTCTCTGTTTCAATGCCCAAATACAGCATGTTGTATTTATCTTGATACCATAGATACTAAACCTGTGCCCCGTGAGCATTATGATGCATCACTTGTGATTGGACTGGGTTACCGACACTCTTAACTTTTAGGATCAATTGCCTTAGGCCCTGTGAGATTTTAATTCATACCCTAGCTTATGAGCTTTCCGTTATTTAATTGGGAACATACTGTACTTTATTTTGGTCTGTCTAAAGATATAGTTGAAACTTATATTCAATCCTTATTTGCTACCTTCTGTCACAGATATGCTGCTGTCCAGGAGAGTAGTGAGAGTGAAATTGTTCCGCAACTGGGTACAGGATACAATCACTACTTCCAGAACTTTGGAGTAACTAATGCTCCAGTACAACATGAGGCACTTGCAGCTTCTAATGCTCCTATACAAGCTCATGCCCCAACACCGGAACCGTTCATGACTCATTCACATATAGGTTCTTCATCCTCATCCTCATCTCTTTCATCTTCTTATTGGGTTGGAGTGGCTTCTGAGTACCCAAATCAGGCCATGGCTACTTATTGGGCAGGAGTGGCTTCTGAGAACCCAAATCAAGTCACTACTGCTTATTGGGCAGGGGAGGCTTCTGAGGACCTAAGCCAGACCACGGCTGCTTACTGGACAGGAGCTCCCCGTGAGACCACTAATCTGGGAGGTAAGAATGCGCCTGTCGCTCTTGCAAGGAGCAACTACAACCTATGCTTATGCATAACTGGGAGGATGCACTGCAGTAGTAGCCTTGTTCTCTATTCTAATGACTTGCAATCAACTTCAATATTGTGGAAATTACCCTTTAGATGAAATCTGATGTAAATTCAAGTTTTCTTTCACTCTAGGATACAATATTTTCTGTACAGACTTTTGGTCATGGAAGCTTGAAAATGTTGCCCATGAATTGAGGAATTTTCAGGTCAGGTGCTTTTGGAGTGTTTTGTGATCGATACATGCACCTTTGACATGATTTGACGCATTTTAGAGGTGTCGCCTGTTATGAATTTAGGAACTTCTCCTTCCCAAGCAATTTGGGTTGGCGAAGTTGAGCTTGGACAGTTGGCACGAGGTTGCAAAGAATCCTTTTCAGTCTAAATTTGCAATCAACTCACTGTGAAGACTATAAATCAGTTCGATTTCACACATGCATTTAAAAGCCAAGGAAATGGAAAATATTGATATTCAAGCTCCTAAAAAGATACCACGTTAATACCCAGAACAGTTAAGAACAGCATCGGCCCCTTGACCAAATTCGTACAACATCCAATAAAAATTAAGGCAACACTCTTCATTCATGACAAGGATATGAACTAATTTGAAACTGTGAAGTGCATTCCTTCACTCCATGAATTTGTGTCACATCCTTAAGAAGTTTCTCCACCAATCACCAACTCAGAGTAAGTTTGTCCTGTATTGCTTCCTAAAACTTCATGCAAGATCAACAATTAACTTACAAATGAAAGCAATATGTATTCTAAGTTTATGATTGGTCCAGAAATGAAAAACTATAGAAGATCAAACAAGAGGAATTGTATTAAAAATGAACGTTATTGTGACTGCTTTCATGAATCTAGGGATACAACAAACAACTTTATCAGTAATGAAACATTACATATAATGCCAAAACCATGCAAAAGATATGGTTGAATCCCACCTTACGGCTAAAAAGAGGGAAAGAAAAAATGCCATTATAACTGAAAACCAAGTTACAAGCCTCTATAGAGCTCAGAGCTTTCTTCAGGTGGTATGTGATCATCATGTGTGTGGGGTTCATCTCTATCCGCCATCATAGGCAGGGATGGGTGTAACTCTGGGCGGGGTAATAGCAGCTTTAGCCGAAAAGCATCAACTCCATTCAAATAGTAGCGAAAGAGCCGTTTTGCCCTGATAAAGCCAAGACGCCCATATAATGCAAGTGCTCCTTTATTTGTAACTTCTGCTTCCAATGTTACCTTCAGAAACATAATGAATGATCATGAGCTAGCATCTTGACAAACCCAAACAGTCCAACATGTTAAATCTCGATTAATATACTCCATAACACATTTTTGTGACTTTATGGGTGTTATTTGGTTGGTGGAATGGCTCTTTTCTGAGTCATACAGAGCTGAGACAGTATTAGAATGGTTATGTTGTAAGTCACACTAAGCCGACTCATCTAGCTAGGTTGAACTAGGTTTTATCCACTGGCTCCACCATATTCTCCCAATTACCATGTTTCAGGGCAACTGTCACTATGACCATCACCTCTAGCATGAGATTGCTTGTTGAATTTGTGCAGTTTGTTAGGAGAAAGGCTCTTATCACTTACAGAGTCTGCAGCAGTTTCTAAGGACTGAAGTATTTTAGGTATGCTTGTTACCATAAGCATGTCAAAATACATATTGCAATAAGATTGAAGCATAAAGATAGCAAATCACAAAGAAAAAAACCCGAAAAAGGGCTTAATTTGACAACAATAATCAATCCATTGCAAACATATATAGGAATTAACCAGAAGAAAACCATATTCATCATAGTTTTTTCAATTCATAATTTCCCTTGACTTACCTCTTCGCACCCTGATTCCATCATCACTTTAATAGATCTGGTAACAAGTTCAGTGGCTGCATATGAGAAATATTTCAGCTTAAATATTAGAATAATCAATAACTTCATCCAGTCATACAACAAACACAATGTGGGTCTATACCAGAAAAATACTCATTAAAGGTAGATTTGTTTGACAAAACCAGTTTAATTTAACGCCCAGAACATGATTGGAGGAGAGATGACAGAAATTTCAATCAAAATAGGCTAAAGGGTCAAAGGCAAATTGCAGGGTGAGAAAAATAAGCTTACAGGTCAAAGACAATTTGATGGGTTTCTCAGTTTTTGTAAATTAAGGAATCGATATCGAAATTGGATGCTTTATATTATAAAATTTAAATTACCAATGCCTCTGCCTCTGTAAGGCTTGATCACCACCAACATCGCTATGTAACCTCTGAATGTATTCCGATGCTCTCCCATCTTACAGACTACGGTTCCTACACATTTACCCTTGTGGAAAGCCTGAAGAAACACACACCCATATGAAAAAAAAAAAAAAATCAAAATAACAAAAATTCAATTTTTTTTTCTTTTTTGCTGTAGAAATATAATCGACAGAAAAAGTTCAAATGAATTAAAGAAAAGCAAAGAAAAAAAAGAGAGGAGAAGATGAAAATTGACCAAAGAGTTTTACCAGGAAAGAGAGGTGAGGCCAGAGGTAGACGAAGTATCTGTAGGTGAAAATTGAGTAGGGTTCGCTGAGTTCTTGATCGACCAGGTGCATGACAAGGGGTAGGTGATGTTCGCCTCCATAGCTCACGTACTCTATCTCAGAGGCATCAATCAATTCTACTCTGCTTCCTTCCTCTTCACTCCTCGTCTCCATTCCCTCTTCTCAACCCTGATGATTTTGGGCGCTGAGACGAAGTGGGTTTTGGGGAGAAGAGGACACGTGCGAAAGGAGTCGCATGTTTGGGCCTCAAGCTTAACACTTCCGGTTGTATTCCTATTTCCTACTGGGCTTGGGCTTGGGTTGGAAATTAGTTTTATGTTGACCCATTTAAAAATATTTTAAAATCCATATATTTTTTCATAGCTCAAATAATTATTTTATAAAATGACCATTTTAAATATTAATAACATCAATTAATAATTTTTTTTTTACCGTTAGAACTAATTTGAGATTATTAAAATAAAAATTTTAAAAATTAAAATACAATTAAAACTAAAAAAAACTTTAAAGCTCTGATAGAAAATATAGATATATAGAAGAGCTAGAAATACAATCAGAATAAATATTTTATTTTTTTTGGTTTTTAGTTGTATTTAATTTTTATGTATTTAGTTTTAATTTTTAAAATTTCTTATTTTATTGTTGATGACAACTAATAATTTTTTTATTTAATTCTATTAAAAAAAAAAAGACGATCAGGGGATTTATATAAACAAGATATATAAAATCATTATTAACTAGGGATTAGAAAGATTTTATTTATCACTTGAGGATTCTTGAGAATATTTTCATAATAATTTATATTTCATATTATATAATAAAAATTTATAATATATTTATTTATAAAACACTTTTTATCAAATTAAAATGATAAATTAATTTTGAATAATTTTATTTAATATTATTAAGAAAATGGTATTTCAGGAAATAATTATTTGAGTTATAAAAACTACATATATTTTAAAATATTTTTAGATGAGGGAAAATAAGCTAATTTAGAAAAGTGTTATAAAAAATATTTTTTATCATAATTACTAATGTTTTTATCAAATGAGTGAATCAAAACTCACTTTTCCCTTACATCTAAATACTAATTTTTATTTATTTATAAAAGTGTTTTATAAAAAAAATGTTTTTATCATAATTACTATCAAATGATTCTCTAAATTCGATTCTTTGTAGAACTGTTAAAAAAAAAAGTAATTATAATTACTATCAATAGACTTATTATAATTATTATCAAACAGACTTTAATTTGAAACGAATAAGTACAAAATTTGTTCATTCGACGATGCTATGATATGATGGGAATCATCTCTCGCCTCTTTATGTGGCTAAAGTAGATTTAGATTGAGTTTTAAGAAGTCAAAGTATTTTTTTTAAAGCTTCAAAGGCATCTTTATTTATTTATTAACTTTATTAAAAGAGTTTAATATGAAAATTAAGAAGTTTTATCTTTTATTGAAACAATCGATGTTTTGCTATATTAAAAAAAGTATATTATATTTAATAATTTCTTTAACACTACTATGTCACTTTGAAATTACGACTTTATCTTTAGTTCGAGCTTGTAGGTGAAGCAAAAATAAAAAGTCACTCCAAATAGGACTTAATTTAACTACAATAATATCATAGTTTAAAAAATTTAAAAATTCAAACTTTTGAACACACCCTTTACATTTCAAAAGCCAACCAAACATATGTTTCCAAATATTTTTAAAAGTAAAAGATAGGAAAAGTGGGTGAATGAAAGATAGCACCCAAAGCAAATTCGGATGCGTACAAGACCAACTCAAGAAGCAAGAAAGGTACGTATTTTGAACATATCAGTCAAAAGGCTCTTGGAGGTATCAGCATGACCAGTTACCCTTAATTTTTCTAAATAATAATAATAAAAAAATAAAAAATATTATTTATTCCGATCGACAAATGCTCAAAACACCATCATTTTTTTATGACATTTACAGTGGCATTAACAAATATATCTTCAGTAAAACATGGTGTTCATCAAGGGGTAAGAGTCATTTATGCTTTCTTATTCTTCAAGAGTTGTACCTTATTATAATGAAACTTGCAAGTTGGCAGGCCATGGTCTTTAACTCTTTATCTATTACAAGTTGCTTAATTTTTGTTTCTAATTTAGGATTTTGCCTAAGGTATCGATTCTATATTCCGATTCAACACCTACTAAACTCGTCATTGTGATTATTGAAAGCATATAATAGGTCATCAAATAAGATCGAGTATAAATAAATGAGATCAACGGATAAATAAATAGAACCGGGATGTCAGATAGACGAGATTAGGTATAAAGCAATAAGACTAATTTGTATACATTTCATAAGATAATAGGTTTGGTTTTTTTTTTTTTTTTTCCTTCCATAGATGCAACTTTGATACCTTTAAATTTAAAGCAAGTTTTGATTACAAGTAGGGTGAATTGACAGAGATTAACACGGAGCACATTACACTTTTTCAAAAATGAAATTAATCACGTGGTTTGGCCACGAAAGGACAAGCATGCCCCACTGTGTAAATGGGAAAGAGCTAGGAAGGTTTTAGTACTCTTTCCCTTATAGAGAGGTCTTCACATAGCATTACTTCATGCTTCCTAGCTAGGCTGCTTAGTCTGTGTAGAAAATCATTCCTTTGAGAAACAAATTGGAATAACTCTCAATTTTTATCCTTTTCGCACCACCAAAAGACACATATAACATGACTTTAACGTGCAGCAATGAAAGCCTTACAAGCAACCCTATTTTCTCTTCCTTTTCTTCTTCTTCTTCTTCTTCTTCTTCCGGCCCCCTACTTCTACTTTTCCTTTTCATGTCTCTGATCACCATTCAAGAGCTCTTCTTTCTATCTTTTTAATTAATTTCTGGTTTTTTTGATCTTCATCCTGATCATAATCAAACCTCTAGATCTTGCTTTTTAATGTGCTCATCACTGAACACTGAAACGGATCTATTAGTTAATTTTTTATTTTTTTTTTTATGAACTAGCTAGGGAGCCAGCCAACCCAGGAGTTTAAAGGTGGATCATAAGCATGGCAAGAGATCTGTTCCTTCCGGGGCATCGGAAGAGAAAGAGGAAGATCCCATCTTCCCTGTTTACCCAGCAGCTCAATCCCAACGAGATACCTCGGCCATGGTTTCAGCCTTTGCTGATCATCAAGATATTGGCACCTGGGCCAACAGGCTGGCTCATGGGCAAGGAAGCCTGTTAACCGCATCGGTGTCTAGCATGAGGCAGCATGGCTTATCTCAACCTCCCCAAGATCGAGGTAAATTGCTATGAATATGTTTGATTCGGAAAAATGCAAATGAATGGAAAAATAAAAAATAAAAAATAATTTTCTAATATTTGGATTCTTCTTGAAAACTAAGAAGAAAATCAAATATAATTAAAATGGTTAAACATTTATGTATATTAAAATTATTTAATCTTTACATTACAAAGAAAATCTTTCATTTTTTTCACTCAATTTTTTCTTTTTCATTTTATTTTTTCTCGTATTTTCCCTCAAATTTTCCGAGTACCGCTTCATCTTTTTCTCGGGATGGAGGTTTCTTTGATGTAGATGCCTTATTATCTTATATACCAAAGTTGTCCAAACCTAAACTTCCGATCGTCCATTCTGTTGTCTTACATTCCAAGAACAAAAAACACTAAATTATTAATATGTAAGTGCATGTCCTTACTATATTATTTAATTGCTTTGTAGGAATCATCTTGTTATGGAATATTGATGTTTATGTATACTTTTCCTTTCAGAAATTACAATATCTATATTTCGTTATAAATGTCCATCCAATAACATTCATCTTTGAAAACTTTGAATGGTTGAATCTGTGATTGTCTTCTCTCAAAGAACTTAAAGCTGCCATAGATAGTTTTTTTCTTTCTGCAGGAAGCATGTGTCTTTTTGCATGGAAAACATTGGACATGCTTGCTTGTTTTGCCAAGTTCTGGTGATGAAGATCACAGAGGAATAAACAAAAAGTGCTTAGTAACTAATAGTTAGGTGAAGTAGGAAAGAATTTTGAGTTTGAGTTTGGTAGTTCCAATGTTTTTAAACTCCATTTTTTCTTCTTCTTTAGGATCGAATCCTGGCTTTCTCAGCTTGACTTTATGCTTTAACCAACAAATATTAAATTATGTAAATTGGCCAGGAAGAGCTTGTTTGGAAGGGAGCGCAAGGAAAAGACATTATAGGGGAGTAAGACAGAGACCGTGGGGCAAGTGGGCAGCCGAAATCCGAGACCCGAAGAAGGCTGCTCGAGTGTGGTTAGGCACCTTTGACACGGCAGAGGCCGCAGCAGCTGCTTACGATGCTGCTGCTCTCAATTTCAAAGGAACCAAAGCTAAACTCAACTTTCCTGAAAGAGTTCAAGGGGGATCTCACTCTCACTCTCACTCTCCCTCTCAGTACTCGAGACCCATAACTGTTCCTCCACCTTCACCTCCACCTCCACCTCCACCTCAACCATATTCTCCTTCTCCTCCTTTTCCACCTCCTTTTCCGGTACAGGAAGAATTCCCCAACCTTTTACAGTACGCCCAGCTGCTTTGTAGCAATACTGATGATGATTTAAGCAATGCTACTTCAGCTCTGTATGATCAACAAACTTTTGCCTCTCAGGGTTTGTCAAATCCCTCGGCAGTATCTCAACAACATCGACAAGTTGAAGAAGAGCTTCTGAGGGTATCTTCGGACATGGGAAGTTCTTATGGTACTGATTTTTTTGGGCAGGGGAGAGACTTTGATAACAGTAACCCATAGGATCTGTAATATTCTAGGGTTTGTGGGGAGACTCAGAGCTATGCATGCAAGACAAAGACCTGCTAGTTTCTAGTCTTCCCATATTGTCAAGGAAACTTTTCCAGCTTTCCACGTTGTACTTATTTGGATCCAAGAATTTATGTCACTTCTATCATTCCGGGACATGACTTTCAAGGCTTCTCCGTGTAGAAAATCGAAGTATCAATCCTTCAGTTTTCATTTCCGCTCTTTAACATGGAGATGGTTAGATTTTATTGTTATGCTACAAACCCAACAAGTCCTTACAAACAGATTTGCCGAACAAACTTGGTGACAAGTTTCTCCTTGATTCATTTTGCAAAAATTTACGTGGCTTTTGGATTCATTTTGGAAAATCAATCATTTTATGAGTGATTCATGCAAGGTGTATATCTTCTTTACCCGCTAGATAGCTTTTATTGGGAGGCTAAATCTTAATATTCCATTTTTTTTTTCTTATACATATTGTAAGAACATGTTAGATCATCTTATCTGAAAACCAATGAGTGTTTAGTGAGAGTTGGAGGCTAAATCTTAATATTCAATTTTTTTTTCTTATACATATTATAGGATCAGATTTAAACCATCTCATATGAAAACCAATTGATGTTTAGTGAGCGTAAGCCAAAGAGCGACATTATTGCACTTCAATAATTCTTCCTCCAACATGATGCTCCTCGTGACTCATACCCATGACTTTTTGCTCTAATATCATTCATAGGATTGAACTTTGACCATCTCTTTTAAAAACTAATTGGTGTTAGTGGTGGTAAATCAAACATTTTATAACATTCAACATCACACCCCATGACTTGTTTTAAGAACCATCATTTGAATGATCCATCATCAAGCTTAAAAACGACATTATTGCACCCCCAACACATATCAAAATAATGTGTAGTGAAGAAAAATTTGCTACAATGAACAAATCTGCATTCAAAAGGAAATAAGGTGTAATAGGGTCGCCATATTATACCCTTTGCACTTGGAAAAGCTTTGCCTATAAGCTACTAAATAACCATGTTAATATAAACTTTCTATTTTCCATTGTTAATATAAACTTTCCTGGAAAATGAGAAAATCCGGTGCCTATGCATGGATGATCAGACCTTGACTTTAATGTTATGGGTTAAGTCATATCTGAAGTACATATTTTAGGCTATGAGAGCCATGCACCCTTGACTCTTCTTAAGTTAAAACCATAAAATAAAAAGACAAAAACCTTGATAGTTCCAAGGGCCTTGCATGAGAGTCTAACCACAAAACGCTTGTATATATATATATATATATTGTTTTAAAAAGAAGACAAAGCTATCACCCGGGCCACACAAGCCTCAGCTCTTATAATTGGACACCAAGTAGAAAAGCAGTAGGGTATATAGGCGAGAACAAAAGAAAAGGTAGATTGCTAGTGGAGATGAAAAGGCAGTAAGCATGCATAGACAATTTGTAACTTTATACGGGTACATGTGAGAGGACGTGACATGTGGTTCTTCCTACGCAGGCGTGGAGTGATTGATGATTCCCATCAGCTAACACTACTGAATATATATGTATTTTTTTTACTATTAGTTTCCAGTTTCTGTGGCCGACCTTGTACTTCAAAGCAGATGCTTTCGGCTTCGTGTCAACCTTTGCGGCTGTCGATATTCACCTCTCTCATCAGGTTCGTGACGGTGGTGGTTGTGTTCAGTGTACCCAGTAAGTCACAGGTAGAAGGAGCTGGGCAGATCGATCTCTTGCCACTTGGCTACCTTCTTCAACTTTTTAGGCCGTGATCTTTGATATTCGTACTATTAATATAACGGTACGACTTCGATAGCTTTTACTATTTCTGTCTTGTGATCCGTCTGTTCAATCTTTTGGAGCAAGTGGATGTCGACCCAAAGATGCCATCGACAACTTGTTTTAATGGGATCGTTATTTTAAAAATTATTATTATTTTATTTAATTTTTTTTATAAATATTATTATAAATCTAAATAATACATTGGATTTTCAATCGTTTCATTTGAAAATTAATTATTGTGAAATAAAAATATATGCATTGCACTAAAAGTCATAATTTTGGTAACCTATTTCTTCTTTTTAAAAGTGGGCTTGTTGTACCAGACATCCCTATCTAACATGATATTGACATTTCGAAGAAGTCATTTAAATTCAAATTTTGAATCTTTAAAATTTTAAAAAATAATATCTTTGAATATTTCCAATCCTATCTTCTCAATTTGGTGAAGCTCTTAGCACCCAGAGAAGGTGATATTCTAATCTCTTGCAGAAATTGGAGGTAGAGATTTTTTCTTTTTCCTTTTTAAGTGTAAAGGTTAATATAAACTCATATTTTTCACTTACATTTCCTTTCGGAGGAACAAAACTCGAAATTTATCGATGAAAATTTGATTTTTTTTTTAAAAGGGTTGGAGTGATTTTTTTTTTTTTTTTTTAAATTGGAGTCAATAACTTATTTTAGTTTATTTTTTAAAAATAAAAAAAATAAAAAAATAAATTGTGTAACATCTTATTTGAAAAAACATGGTTTTTAAAATTGAGTCAAGATTTGAGGTCAAGTTATTTATGAGAAAAGTACGGTGACAAGTCATAGTACACATCTAAAATGGTATACCTACAATCTCTCTACTAAACAATAAAATAACTTGTAATAATTAATTAATTAATTAATCATAGATATCAAGATTAAAGATATAAATCAATATATATGAAAATAAAAGCAAATTACAAGAATGTACAAGATGAATGATATGAGAATTATATAAATTAATTTATTAGATGGATTTAAAAAGAGATATTTCAAAAATTACTTTCTTGAGAAATTCTAAAGAATTTTATTAAAGACAATTTTGAATTAATGATTTCAATTTATTTATTTATAAAAAAAATTATTTCCAACAAAATATTTGATTCAATTTTATTAGTATTCAAATTTCAAAAAACTATTTACACTTATTTTATCAAAAAAAATTATTACAAAATTTCAATAATATATATATTACTTTCTTTTGCAAAAGAAAGAATGAAATTCTACAAATTTATTTACAAAGTATTTAAATTTTTTTAAAAGTAATTTTTACGAATTTTTAAAATTTTTTCTTTTTATAAATTTATCTACAAAATATATTTCAATTCAATTTTATTTACGATAAAATAAAAGTGATTTTTATTATTATTTTTTTTATTGAAAGCAAGACTTTTACAATTTTATTTACAAGAATATTAAAATTCAATTCAAATTTAATGATAAAAAATATTTGATAGGAAAAATGATTTTTACAAAAGATAATTTAATTCTTTTTTTTTTATGTTAAAAAAATGATTTATTTTATCATTAATTTGATTTAGGAAAAGAAAAAAATTATATACAAAAAAAATCTCTATGTTTGGTTTAAAAAAGGGTTTTTTATTTTATTTTATTTTATTAAGAGAACTTTGCAAACCATTTGGATTTTATTAAAAAGATTTCAACTTTATTATTTTAAAAAGTTGAAAAAAAAATATTCCTTCTTAAAAAAAGTGATTTCCATAATTTTATCTAAAAAAGTATTCCAATTGGACTTTTACTTTAAAAAAGTTATATATATATATTTAAAAAATATCTTCACAAAATAATTTTAAAAAAAATCTATTTTCATTTTCATTTTTTATTTTTTATTTTTTAAAAAATCTATTTTGTAAAAAACATAACTTCTTGGTTCAACCATTATCTAAATATCCTTAATTTAAATATAAAATAATTTTTTAACTCATTATAAATATGATCTACATTCTTACTAAATTTTCTGACAAAAACTCCAAGAAATAAATTTTGGAGAATGAAAAATTAAACTAAATTTTAAAC